>NC_079419.1:27432195-27636038 GCF_026213295.1 Gadus chalcogrammus | reverse complement strand
AACGAATGTATTCCACTTCCAAATGGTTTAGTATGGCCCAATAACCCTTTGGTAAGCTTAGTAACACGTTTGAATTGAAATTGACAGAGATATCAACATTTCTTGTTTTTATGCCTGCAAAATGCTTTTCAGAGCGCTAGAATCACTTTTCGACACACAACTGTTTTTGACCTTACATTGTTGATTTCGCTCAAACGAATGTATACCACTTCCAAATGGTTTAGTATGGCCCAATAACCCTTTGGTGAGCTTAGTAACACGTTGAATTGAAATTGACAGAGATATCAACATTTCTTGTTTTATGCCTGTAAAATGCTTTTCAGAGCGCTAGAATAACTTTTCGACCGACAACGTGTTTTTGACCTTACATTGTTGATTTCGCTCAAAACTAATGTATTCCACTTCCAAATGGTTTAGTATGGCCCAATAACCCTTTGGTAAGCTTAGTAACACGTTTGAATTGAATTGACAGAGATATCAACATTTCTTGTTTTATGCCTGCAAAATGCTTTTCAGAGCGCTAGAATCACTTTTTCGACCAACAACGTATGTTTTTGACCTTACATTGTTGATTTCGCTCAAAAACGAATGTATACCACTTCCAAATGGTTAGTATGGCCCAATAACCCTTTGGTAGGCTTAGTAACACGGTTGAATTGAAATTGTCAGAGATATCACATTTCTTGTTTTTATGCCTGCAAAATGCTTTTCAGAGCGCTAGAATCACTTTTCGACCAACAGTGTTTTTGACCGTACATTGTTGATTTCGCTCAAAACTAATGTATTCCACTTCCAAATGGTTTAGTATGGCCCAATAACCCTTTGGTAAGCTTAGTAACACGTTTGAATTTAAATTGACAGAGATATCAACATTTCTTGTTTTTATGCCTGCAAAATGCTTTTCAGAGCGCTAGAATCACTTTTCCGAACAACAACGTGTTTTTGACCTACATTGTTGATTTCGCTCAAAACTAATGTATTCCACTTCCAAATGGTTTAGTATTGCCCAATAACCCTTTGGTAAGCTTAGTAACACGTTTGAATTGAAATTGACAGAGATATCAACATTTCTTGTTTTTATGCCTGCAAAATGCTTTTCAGAGCGCTAGAATCACTTTTCGACCAACAACGTGTTTTGACCTTACATTGTTGATTTCGCTCAAAACGAATGTATACCACTTCCAAATGGTTTAGTATGGCCCAATAACCCTTTGGTGAAGCTTAGTAACACGTTTGAATTGAAATTGACAGAGATATCAACATTTCTTGTTTTCATGCCTGCAAAATGCTTTTCAGAGCGCTAGATAACTTTCGAACCGACAACGTGTTTTTGACCGTACATTGTTGATTTCGCTCAAAACGAATGTATTCCACTTCCAAATGGTTTAGTATGGCCCAATAACCCTTTGGTAAGCTTAGTAACACGTTTGAATTGAAATTGACAGAGATATCAACATTTCTTGTTTTTATGCCTGCAAAATGCTTTTCAGAGCGCTAGAATCACTTTTCGACCAACAACGTGTTTTTGACCTTACATTGTTGATTTCGCTCAAAACGAATGTATACCACTTCCAAATGGTTTAGTATGGCCCAATAACCTTTGGTAAGCTTAGTAAACACGTTTGAATTGAAATTGACAGAGATATCTACATTTCTTGTTTTTATGCCTGCAAAATGCTTTTCAGAGCGCTAGAATCACTTTTCGACCAACAACGTGTTTTTGACCGTACATTGTTGATTTCGCTCAAAACCGAATGTATGCCACTTCCAAATGGTTTAGTATGGCCCAATAACCCTTTGTAAGCTTAGTAACACGTTTGAATTAAATTGAAAGATATCAACATTTCTTGTTTTTATGCCTGCAAAATGCTTTCAGAGCGCTAGAATCACTTTTCGAACCAACAACGTGTTTTTGAGCCTTACATTGTTGATTTCGCTCAAAACTAATGTAGGCTTCCACTTCCAAATGGTTTAGTATGGCCCAATACCCTTGGTAAGCTTAGTAACACGTTTGAATTGAAATTGACAGAGATATCAACATTTCTTATTTTATGCCTGCAAAATGCTTTTCAGAGCGCTAGAATCACTTTTCGACCAACAACGTGTTTTTGACCTTACATTGTTGATTTCGCTCAAAACGAATGTATTCCACTTCCAAATGGTTTAGTATGGCCCAATAACCCTTTGGTAGCTTAGTAACACGTTTGAATTGAAATTGACAGAGATATCAACATTTCTTGTTTTTATGCCTGCAAAATGCTTTTCAGAGCGCTAGAATCACTTTTCGACCAACAACGTGTTTTTGACCTTACATTGTTGATTTCGCTCAAAACGAATGTATTCCACTTCCAAATGGTTTAGTATGGCCCAATAACCCTTTGGTAAGCTTAGTAACACGTTTGAATTGAAATTGACAGAGATATCAACATTTCTTGTTTTATGCCTGCAAAATGCTTTTCAGAGCGCTAGAATCACTTTTCGACCAACAACGTGTTTTTGACCTTACATTGTTGATTTCGCTCAAAACGAATGTATTCCACTTCCAAATGGTTTAGTATGGCCCAATAACCCTTTGGTAAGCTTAGTAACACCATTTGAATTGAAATTGACAGAGATATCAACATTTCTTGTTTTATGCCTGCAAAATGCTTTTCAGAGCGCTAGAATCACTTTTCGAACCACAACTGTGTTTTTGACCGTACATTGTTGATTTCGCTCAAAACGAATGTAATCCACTTCCAAATGGTTTAGTATGGCCCAATAACCCTTTGGTAAGCTTAGTAACACGTTTGAATTGAAATTGACAGAGATATCAACATTTCTTGTTTTTATGCCTGCAAAATGCTTTTCAGAGGCGCTAGAATCACTTTTCGACCAACAACGTGTTTTTGACCTTACATTGTTGATTTCGCTCAAAACGAATGTATACCACTTCCAAATGGTTTAGTATGGCCCAATAACCCTTTGGTAAGCTTAGTAACACGGTTGAATTGAAATTGATCAGAGATATCAACATTTCTTGTTTTCATGCCTGCAAAATGCTTTTCAGAGCGCTAGAATCACTTTTCGACCAACAACGTGTTTTTGACCGTACATTGTTGATTTCGCTCAAAACGAATGTATTCCACTTCCAAATGGTTTAGTATGGCCCAATAACCCTTTGGTAAGCTTAGTAACACGTTTGAATTGAAATTGACAGAGATATCAACATTTCTTGTTTTATGCCTGCAAAATGCTTTTCAGAGCGCTAGAATCACTTTTCGACCAACAACGTGTTTTTGACCTTACATTGTTGATTTCGCTCAAAACGAATGTATACCACTTCCAAATGGTTTAGTATGGCCCAATAACCCTTTGGTAAGCTTAGTAACACGTTTGAATTGAAATTGACAGAGATATCAACATTTCTTGTTTTATGCCTGCAAAATGCTTTTCAGAGCGCTAGAATCACTTTTCGACCAACAACGTGTTTTTGACCGTACATTGTTGATTTCGCTCAAAACTAATGTATTCCACTTCCAAATGGTTTAGTATGGCCCAATAACCCTTTGGTAAGCTTAGTAACACGTTTGAATTGAAATTGACAGAGATATCAACATTTCTTGTTTTTATGCCTGCAAAATGCTTTTCAGAGCGCTAGAATCACTTTCGACCAACAACGTGTTTTTGACCTTACATTGTTGATTTCGCTCAAAACGAATGTATACCACTTCCCAATGGTTTAGTATGGCCCAATAACCCTTTGGTAAGCTTAGTAACACGTTTGAATTGAAATTGACAGAGATATCAACATTTCTTGTTTTTATGCTGCAAAATGCTTTTCAGAGCGCTAGAATCACTTTTCGACCAACAACGTGTTTTTGACCTTACATTGTTGATTTCGCTCAAAACGAATGTATACCACTTCCAAATGGTTTAGTATGGCCCAATAACCCTTTAGTAAGGCTTAGTAACACGTTTGAATTTGAAATTGACAGAGATATCAACATTTCTTGTTTTTATGCCTGCAAAATGCTTTCAGAGCGCTAAGAATCACTTTTCGACCAACAACGTGTTTTTGACCTTACATTGTTGATTTCGCTCAAAACGAATGTATTCCACTTTCCAAATGGTTTAGTATGGCCCAATAACCCTTTGGTAAGCTTAGTAACACGTTTGAATTTAAAATTGACAGAGATATCAACATTTCTTGTTTTTATGCCTGCAAAATGCTTTTCAGAGCGCTAGAATCACTTTTCGACCAACAACGTGTTTTTGACCTTACATTGTTGATTTCGCTCAAAACGAATGTATACCACTTCCAATGGTTTAGTATGGCCCAATAACCCTTTAGGGAGCTTAGTACACGGTTGAATTGAAATTGTCAGAGATATCAACATTTCTTGTTTTCATGCCTGTAAAATGCTTTTCAGAGCGCTAGAATCACTTTTCGACCACAACGGGTTTTTGACCGTACATTGTTGATTTCGCTCAAAACTAATGTATTCCACTTCCAAATGGTTTAGTATGGCCCAATAACCCTTTGGTAAGCTTAGTAACACGTTTGAATTGAAATTGACAGAGATATCAACATCTCTTGTTTTTATGCCTGCAAATGCTTTTCAGAGCGCTAGAATCACTTTTCGACCAACAACAGTGTTTTGGACCTTACATTGTTGATTTCGCTCAAAACGAATGTAATCCACTTCCAAATGGTTTAGTATGGCCCAATAACCCTTTGGTAAGCTTAGTAACACGTTTGAATTGAAATTGCAGAGAATCACATTTCTTGTTTTCATGCTGTAAAAAATGCTTTTCAGAGCGCTAGAATCACTTTTCGACCGACAACGTGTTTTTGACCTTACATTGTTGATTTCGCTCAAAACGAATGTATTCCTCACTCCAAATGGTTTAGTATGGCCCAATAACCCTTTGTGAAGCTTAGTAACACGGTTTGAATTGAAATTGATCAGAGATATCAACATTCTTGTTTTAATGCCTGCTAAATGCTTTTCAGAGCGCTAGAATCACTTTTCGACCGACAACGTGTTTTTGACCTTACATTGTTGATTTCGCTCAAAACTAATGTATTCCACTTCCAAATGGTTTAGTATGGCCCAATAACCCTTTGGTAAGCTTAGTAACACGTTGAATTGAAATTGACAGAGATATCAACATTTCTTGTTTCATGCCTGCAAAATGCTTTCAGAGCGCTAGAATCACTTTCGACCAACAACGTGTTTTGACCTTACATTGTTGATTTCGCTCAAAACTAATGTAGCTATCCACTTCCAATGGTTTAGTATGGCCCAATAACCCTTTGGTAAGCTTAGTAACACGTTTTGAATTGAAATTGACAGAGATATCAACATTTCTTGTTTTTATGCCTGCAAAATGCTTTTCAGAGCGCTAGAATCACTTTTCAACCAACAATGTGTTTTGCACCGTACATTGTTGATTGTCGCTCAAAACGAATGTATCCACTTCCAAATGGTTTAGTATGGCCCAATAACCTTTGGTAAGCTTAGTAACACGTTTGAATTGAAATTGCCAGAGATATCAACAGTTCTTGTTTTATGCCTGCAAAATGCTTTTCAGAGCGCTAGAATCACTTTTCGACCACAACGTTTTTGACCTGACATTGTGATTTCGCTCAAACGAATGTATTCCACGTCCAAATGGTTAGTATGGCCCAATAACCCTTTAGTAGCGTAGTAACACGGTTGAAATTGAAATTGATCAGGAGGATATCAACATTTCTTGTTTTATATCCTGCAAAATGCTTTTCAGAGCGCTAGAATCACTTTTCGAGCCAACAACGTGTGTGTGACCTTACATTGTTGATTTCGCTCAAAACTAATGTATTCCACTTCCCAATGGTTTAGTATGGCCCAATAACCCTTTGTAAGCTTAGTAACACGTTTGAATTGAAATTGACAGAGATATCAACATTTCTTGTTTTTAATGCCTGCAAAATGCTTTTCAGAGCGCTAGAATCACTTTTCGACCAACAACGTGTTTTGACCTTACATTGTTGATTTCGCTCAAAACGAATGTATACCACTTCCAAATGGTTTAGTATGGCCCAATAACCCTTTGTAAGCTTAGTACACCTTTGAATGAAATTGACAGAGATATCAACATTTCTTATTTTATGACTGCAAAATGCTTTTCAGAGCGCTAGAATCACTTTTCAACCAACAATGTGTTTTGTGGACCGGTAATTGTTGATTTCGCTCAAAACTAATGTATACCACTTCCAAATGGTTTTAGTATGGCCAATAACCCTTTGGTAAGGCTTAGTAACACGGTTTGAATTTAAATTGACACATATCAACATTTCTTGTTTTTATGCCGCAAAATGCTTTTCAGGAGCGCTAGACCAACAACTGTGTTTTTGACCTTACAGTGTTGATTTCGCTCAAAAACTAATGTAGGCCTATACCACTTCCAATGGTTTAGTATTGCCCAATAACCCTTTGGTAAGCTTAGTAACACGTTTGAATTGAATTGACAGAGATATCAACATTTCTTGTTTTTTATGGCCTCAAAATGCCTTTTCAGAGCGCTAGAATCACTTTCGACCAACACGTGTTTTTGACCTTACATTGTTGATTTCGCTCAAAACGAATGTATACCACTTCCAAATGGTTTAGTATGGCCCAATAACCCTTTGGTAAGCTTAGTAACACCTTTGAATTGAAATTGACAGAGATATCAACATTTCTTGTTTTTATGCCTGCAAAATGCTTTTCAGAGCGCTAGAATCACTTTTCAACCAACAATGTGTTTTTCACCGTACATTGTTGATTTCGCTCAAAACGAATGTATTCCACTTCCAAATGGTTTAGAATGGCCCAATAACCCTTTGGTAAGCTTAGTAACACGTTTGAATTTAAATTGACAGAGATATCAACATTTCTTGTTTTTATGAGCGCAAAATGCTTTTCAGAGCGCTAAAATCACTTTTCGACCAACAACGTGTTTTTGACCTTACATTGTTGATTTCGCTCAAAACGAATGTATACCACTTCCAAATGGTTTAGTATGGCCCAATAACCCTTTTAGTGAGCTTAGTAACACGGTTGAATTGAAATTGTCAGAGATATCAACATTTCTTGTTTTCATGCCTGTAAAATGCTTTTCAGAGCGCTAGAATAACTTTTCGACCGACAACGTGTTTTTTGACCGTACATTGTTGATTTCGCTCAAAACGAATGTATTCCACTTCCAAATGGTTTAGTATGGCCCAATAACCCTTTGGTAAGCTTAGTAACACGTTTGAATTGAAATTGACAGAGATATCAACATTTCTTGTTTTTATGCCTGCAAAATGCTTTTCAGAGCGCTAGAATCACTTTTCGACCAACAACATGTTTTGGACCTTACATTGTTGATTTCGCTCAAAACTAGTGTAGGCCTATGCCACTTCCAAATGGTTTAGTATGGCCCAATAACCCTTTGGTAAGCTTAGTAACACGTTTGAATTGAAATTGACAGAGATATCAACATTTCTTGTTTTTATGCCTGCAAAATGCTTTTCAGAGCGCTAGAATCACTTTTCAGTAAATGGGAAAAGGACCCTTCCTAGAGGTAAGGGCGCAATGCAGTCTGCCTGACAGAACAAATGTCACAAATACATAGGGGTATTCGGAACAATATCCCTCAAAGAGACACAATGTAAAGAAGCATCCGTTCTGGAGGTGGTTCGTGAAGCATCTAATCCAGTGGGAATCGCAGTTTATATAGTAGGTGGGCGGAATGGTAAATATAGTCATTGTTGCATTATACATTGAGTACCGCTTGTCGCCACACGAGTGCAGTGTCTACCCATTAATGAGCGCCACACGAGTGCAGTGTCTACCCATTAATTGAGCGCCGTCACGTTTGATTGCCTGTCACGGCCAAACGGTTTTGAATTTGAGAAAGCTGTTTAACACATTTGTTCAACTTGTTCTGAAGATCATATATGCAAAGTTTTATGAAGATTGGACATTATTTGTGGCCTTTGGAAATTTACAACTGATTTTGACAATTTTCAACAAGGTGGCCAAGTTCTGAGGTTGTAATGAAAAATAATTTGTAAGCTATATGGGGAGGTCTGACAGTATCATCAGACATTGAAAATAGGTTTGAAATTTACTCATGTGAAGAGAGAGGAGTTAAAACACGTCTTCATTAATTATAGCGCCCCCAAGAGGTCAATGGTCACCATTCACTCAATTCATGGTCACCATACACTCAATTCATTGTGTGTCCCCATGATGATGTTATGGGTCTATGTATCAAGTTTGGTTATGATATGTCAAAGGGCTGCAGAGATATTGGCGTGTTTCCGGTTTGGCGGCTTCGCGGTCGAATATCATTGGCTGTCGCGGACTTTTCTGCAAGAAATAATATACTCCCTATACGGGGAGGTCTAATAGTATCACCAGACATTAATAATACGTTTGAAATGTACTCATGTGAAGAGAGAGGAGTCAAAACACATCGACATTAATAACAGCGCCCCCTAGAGGTCAAAGGTCACCAAATTCAATCAGTGTAACCTTTATGGGGTCATGGGTCTATGTACCAAGGTTGGTTATGATATGTCAAAGGGCTGCTGAGATATGGGCTTACATCCGGTTTGGCGGCTACGCCGCCAAATTTCATTGGCTGTAGCGGGCAAACGGTTTTGAATTTGACAAATATATTCGATGTTTTCTATCAAACATGGCCAGAAGATCATGTTTGCCAAGTTTCGAGATGATTGGACATGATTTGTGATAGAAGTAGCATTTTGAAGGTTTTTGACATATACCAAGATGGCGGAAAATCCATCATGGCGCAAAATGACGTCAGAGGGTGTGTTGAACTCGGCTTGGACCAAGGAATCCAAAGATACCTGGTTTGTGAATATTGGATGAATGGGTCAAAAGTTATAAACATGAATGCATGTGCAACTTTGACCTGTTGGTGGCGCTAGAGCTGTTGGGCTAGCGACCTGACATTGGCTTACTGGGCTAATGGGGCTGTCCTGAACCAGTGTGCCAAATTTCACAACTTTTCATCAAGCGGTTCTATGGGCTGCCATTGACTTCCACGTAGGTAAAATAATAATAATAAGAATTCATACAATAACAATAGGTTGTCTCGCAACTTTGTTGCTTGACACCCAATAATAATGAATATAGCTGCAAGCAGCAATGTGGGTGTCAAGCATAAAGGGACTCGGTAGGATAATTCTGCCGGATGGACGTAATCGGCCAGGGGGCTACATGACGACCGTCTCGGAAGTCGGCAATACCGACAGCCGGTGGGATGGGCATTATGTGGTAAAATGACCCCACCTAGAGGAAAGGGCGCAATACAGTCTGCCTGACAGAACAAATGTCACAAATACATAGGGGTATTCGGAACAATATCCCTAAAAGAGACACCATGTAAACAAGCATCCCTTCTGGAGGTGGTTCGTGAAGCATCTGATCCAGTGGGAATTGCAGTTTATATTTTAAGTGGGCGGAATGGTAAATATAGTCATTGTTGCATTATACATTAAGTACCGCTTATCGCCACACGAGTGCAGTGTCTACCCATTAATGAGCGCCGTCAAGTTTGATTGCCTGTCACGGCCAAACGGTTTTGAATTTGAGAAAGCTGTTTAACACATTAGTTCAGCTTGGTCTGAAGATCATATATGCAGAGTTTCATGAAGATTGGACATAATTTGTGGCCTGTGGGAATTTACAACTGATTTTGACAACTTTCAACATGGCGGCCAAGTTCTGATGTTGCAATGAGAAATAATTTATAAGCTATATGAGTAGGTCTGACAGTATCATCAGACATTGAAAATAAGTTTTAAATGTACTCATGTGAAGAGAGAGGAGTCAAAACACATCGACATTAATAACAGCGCCACCTAGAGGTCAAGGGTCACCAAATTCATTCAGTGTCACCGTGATGCGGTCATGGGTCTCTCTACCAAGGTTGGTTATGATAGGTCAAAGGGCTTCTGAGATATGGGCTTACTTCCGGTTTGGCAACTTGGCGGTTAAATTTGATTGGCTTTAGCGGACAAACGGTTTTGAATTTGACAAATCTATTCGATGTTTTTTATCAAGCATGGCCAGAAGATCATGTGTGCCAAGATTCGAGATGATTGGACAAGATTTGTGATAGAAGTAGCATTTTGAAGGTTTTTGACATAAACCAAGATGGCGGAAATATACGTCATGGCACAATGACGTCATAGGGTGTGTTGAACTGGGCTTGGTTCAAGGAATCCAATGATACCTGGTTTGTGAATATTGGTCGAATAGGTCGAAATTTATGAACATGAATGCATGCCCAACTTTGACCTGTTGGTGGCGCTAGAGCTGTTGGGCTAGCGACCTGAGATTGGCTTAATGGGCTAATGGGGCTGTCCTGAACCAGTGTGCCAAATTTCACAACTTTCGCCAAGCGGTTCTATGGGCTACCATTGACTCCAATGGCAGCATAATAATAATAATAAGAATTCGTACAATAACAATAGGTTGTCTCGCAACATAGTTGCTTGACACCCAAATATAGCAGCGAGCAGCAATGTGGGTGTCAAGCATAATGGGACTCGGTAGGCTAATTCTGCCCGATGGACGCAATCGGCCAGGGGGCTACATGACGACCGCCTCGGAAATCGGCAATACCGACAGGCGGTGGGATGAGTAAATGGGAAAAGGACCCCACCTAGAGGTAAGGGCGCAATACAGTCTGCCTGACAGAACAAATGTCACAAATACATAGGGGTATTCGGAACAATATCCCTAAAAGAGACACAATGTAAAGAAGCATCCGTTCTGGAGGTGGTTCGTGAAGCATCTAATCCAGTGGGAATTGCAGTTTATATAGTAGGTGGGCGGAATGGTAAATATAGTCATTGTTGCATTATACATTAAGTACCGCTTGTCGCCACACGAGTGCAGTGTCTACCCATTAATGAGCGCCACACGAGTGCAGTGTCTACCCATTAATGAGCAACGTCAAGTTTGATTGGCTGTCACGGCCAAACGGTTTTGAATTTGAGAAAGCTGTTTAATGCATTTGTTCAACTTGGTCTAAAGATCATATTTGCCAAGTTTCATGAAGATTGGACATAATTTGTGGCCTGTGGAAATTTAAAACTGATTTTGACAACTTTCAACATGGCGGCCAAGTTCTGATGTTGCAATGAGAAATAATTCATAGGCGATATGGGGAGGTCCGACAGCAGGGGCGGCGCCAAACGGTTGCTTGCCGTTGCTATAGCAACTCCAAGCAATTACTCAGAAACCCCAGAGCAACCCCTGATTTTTTGTCAAACTCAAACAACATATTTGAAATAATGCCATTTTCCGTAAAATGGTATTAAATAAGTTCAACTAAACCTATGGCCGAATGCGGTACCCGTCACCATACCGACCATTCCTGTCATATGAATCACCAGATTAAGTGCATAATCAGTGAGTAGCGTCAACATTTCAGGGCCGTGACTGGACTGTCGTTCAAATGAACACGAGTCAGCCTGGGACTCTCCTCTCCTCCCCTCCCCCTCACCGTGCCCAGTTCCCGAGCGTTGGGCATGCGCACACTCTGTAAGTGACATGAACAGATTAAAAAAAAACACATACACACAATTAACACAAACTATCCCAAGCAATATGTACAATATTAATTAATTATTATTTAATGTACATGAAACAATAATTTCATTAATAGCATAGTCTTACGAAAAATAAATAACATTTCAAATATGCGGACATCTCGCGGCGAGATTATCAATCAGAGATGTTCGTTGCCGGCTCGTTGGCGCTTAAAAAATATGGACAAGTTTTTACTATTTCGAAAGAAATCAAGTTCAACCACGACTCGCGATGGCGAGGCTGAGGATGGGCTCGTTAATAGCCAGACTTGTGTTGGACTTGGCAGTTGTTCGGAGGGGGGTTATGCTGAGGTCAAGAAACGGAAGAAAATATTGTAGCCTACACAGTTCTGAATTAGCAATACAATGTTATCACATGCTTGCTAGCAATGTTGGTGTGTTAAACCGTATGGATTAAAGTGGAATATTGCAAGAAGTCCTGTGATCAAGACATCGATTTAAGGTAGGCCGTTTGGTTATTAAGTTTGCCCGTCGCAGCATATTGACTTGGGGCCCATGTGATTTTGTTTTGAAGTAGAACTAGATTATAGGTTTGGCTCATGCCAAAGGATGGGTTTATCGTAGCCTGGTATGATCCGCCCTTAATAGAAGTATTATGAAGTATAATAGTATCAACAATAATAGCAACTATTGTATTAATGTTCCACATAGGCCTACATTTGAGACGTATCGCGCAACTAATGTGAATGCTTTGGAATGTACCGTGGCGACGGTGGGTCTGAGATGTGCAATTCACCACTATTGACAGGACAGCTAACCTTGTAGTTGGGGGACTGCTGACGGGCTGTTGATTGAACTATGTTGTTTGTTATCGTGTGGCCGGAGTGCCACCTGGACTAGCAGTGAATGTGTACATGCCGCTGGGCTATTTTCATGTTGGCCTTCTTAAAGATCTTCCTCTATATTGTTCTATGTCTTTACGTCCCACGTCTGTGCGTGTGTGAGGGAGAGGGAGAAAGATAGCGCACGTTGAACTGTCAAATGATACGATCACACTCAATCACAGTGGTGCGATTAGTCTGTGTTGTTACTGTACTGTAAACTTGCCTCGTACGGGACCGCAACCACCCCAACCCGTGCCGAAAATGTCTTCCCGGCCGTGTCTCTGCCAAATTCAGGTGTTTTGATCAAGGTTTTTTTTTTTGACCAGCAACCTCTTGAATTCATACAGCAACTGTTAAGCAACTGCAACAAATTATTTCTGGCGCCGCCACTGTCCGACAGTATCATCCGACATTGAAAATAAGCTTGAAATGTACTCATGTGAAGAGAGGGGAGTTAAAACACGTCTTCATTAATTATAGCGCCCTCTAGAGGTCAATGGTCACCAAATTCATTGAGTGTCCCCATGATGATGTTATGGGTCTATATATCAAGTTTGGTTATGATATGTCAAAGGGCTGCAGAGATATTGGCGTGTTTCCGGTTTGGCGGCTTCGCGGTCGAATATCATTGGCTGTCGCGGATATTTCTGCAAGAAATAATGTGCTAGCCATACGGGGAGGTCTGATAGTATCACCAGACATTAATAATACGTTTGAAATGTACTCATGTGAAGAGAGAGGAGTCAAAACACATCGACATTAATAACAGCGCCCCCTAGAGGTCAAAGGTCACCAAATTAATTTAGTGTCACCTTTATGGGGTCATAGGTCTACCTACCAAGGTTGGTTATGATATGTCAAAGGGCTGCTGAGATATGGGCTTACATCCGGTTTGGCGGCTTAGCCGCCAAATTTGATTGACTTTAGCGGGCAAATGGTTTTGAATTTGAAAAATCTATTCGATGTTTTTTATCAAGCCTGGCCGGGAGATCATGTTTGCCAAGTTTCGAGATGTTTGGACAAGATTTGTGATAGAAGTAGCATTTGGATGGTTTTTTACATAAACCAAGATGGCGGAAATATACCTCATGGCGCAATGACGTCATAGGGTGTGTTGAACTGGGCTTGGTTCAAGGAATCCAATGATACCTGGTTTGTGAATATTGGTCGAATGGGTCAAAAGTTATGAACATGAATGCATGTCCAACTTTGACCTGTTGGTGGCGCTAGAGCTTTTGGGCTAGCGACCTGAGATTGGGTTAATGGGCTAATGGGGCTGTCTTGAACCAGTGTGCCAAATTTCACAACTTTTCGCCAAGCGGTTCTAAGGGCTGCCATTGACTCCAATGGCAGCATAATAATAATAATAATAAATATAGCTGCGAGCAGCAATGTGGGTGTCAAGCATAGTGGGACTCGGTAGGCTAATTCTGCCGGATGGACGTAATCGGCCAGGGGGCTACATGACGACCGTCTCGGAAATCGGCAATACCAACAGCCGGTGGGATGAGGAAATGGGAAAAGGACCCCACCTAGAGGTAAGGGCGCAATACAGTCTGCCTGACAGAACAAATGTCACAAATACATATGGGTATTCGGAACAATATTCCTAAAAGAGACACAATGTAAACAAGCACCCGTTCTGGAGGTGGTTCGTGAAGCATCTAATCCATCGGGAATTGAAGTTTATATTGTAAATCGGCGTAATGGTAAATATAGTCATTGTTGTAGTATACATTAAGTACCGCTTGTCGCCACACGAGTGCAGTGTGTACCCATTAATGAGCGTCGTCAAGTTTGATTGGCTGTCACGGCCAAACGGTTTTGAATTTGAGAAAGCGGTTTAATACATTTGTTCAGCTTGGTCGGAAGATCATATATGCCAAGTTCTATGAAGATTGGACATTGTAGTGTTCTCGTGCAGTGTGTTGTAACCCTGACTTAACACAGAGTTAAACCGTAGCCAATGAAGACAGAGTCGTAGTAAGGTTGACCATTTACTGTCACAATTCCTCATTAACAGACGGTGAAAACTGCAAATAAAAGAATACAAAAATACTGAATGTTCATTTGACTAAACAGCATGTTGTACATAGTTGTAAATAATAATATAAACTGTCTAACACTGCATGAAGACATTCTGATGCCAATTGCATTGATTTTAGTTTGTACACAATTGCTAACCAAAACGTTTTTAACAACACATCAAACATTATTTTTAACTAAATCCACTCTAATATATTATCTTAAACATGTCTTGCATTGATTAAACAAACTTACGGCATTGCCTCTTAGATGCTTTCATGTGGATGCTAGCGGATTACAATCAGAAGATGCACATGTCTGCCATTCCTTCTACAGAGGTAAGATTTTTAACAGGAAATGACGTCACAGGAAGTGACTAAACCGGAGGTGACATAATCACAAACCTAAAACGGCAAAATAATATGAATTTATACATTGGCTTATTTTAACTGTAAAGTAATTATTCACATCCGTTTTTACATATGCATATTTAAGAAATCAATGTAAGAATATTAAATGAGTGCCAGGAGAGACAACACAGACATAATTTGTGGCCTGTGGAAATGTTCAACTGATTTTGACAACTTTCAACATGGCGGCCAAGTTCTGATGCAATGAGAAATAATTCATAAGCTACATAAGGAGGTCTGGCAGTATCCTCAGACATTAAAAATAAGTTTGAAATGTACTCATGTGAAGAGAGAGAAGTTAAAACACGTCTTCATTAATTATAGCGCCCCCTATAGGTCAATGGTCACCAAATGCATTGCGTGTCCCCCTGATGATGTTATAATAATAATAATAATACATTTAATTTAGAGGGCCGTTAGACCGTTATGGGTCTATGTATCAAGTTTGGTTATGATATGTCAAAGGGCTGCTGAGATATTGGCGTGTTTCCGGTTTGGCGGCTTCACGGTCGAATATCATTTGCTGCCGCGGATATTTCTGCAAAAATAATATACTAGCTATACGGGAAGGTCTAATAGTATCACTAGACATTGAAAATAAGTTCTAAATGTACTCATGTGAAGAGAGAGGAGTCAAAACACATCGACATTAATAACAGCGCCCCCTAGAGTTCAAATATCACCAAATTCATTCAGTGTAAACTTTATGGGGCCATGGGTCTATGTACTAAGGTTGGTTATGATACGTCAAAGGGCTGCTGAGATATGGGCTTACATCCGGTTTGGCGGCTACTTTGCCAAATTTGATTGGCTGTAGCGGGCAAACGGTTTTGAATTTGACAAATCTATTAGATGTTTTGTATCAAGGATGGCCAGAAGATCATGTGTGCCAAGTTTCGAGATGATTGGACAAGATTTGTGATAGGAGTAGCATTTTGAAGGTTTTTGACATAAACCAAGATGGCGGACATATACGTCATGGCGCAATGACGTCATAGGGTTTGTTGAACTGGGCTTGGTTCAAGGAATCCAATGATACCTGGTTTGTGAAAATTGGTCGAATAGGTCAAAAGTTATGAACATGAATGCATGCCCAACTTTGACCTGTTGGTGGCGCTAGAGCTGTTGGGCTAGCGACCTTAGATTGGCTTAATGGGCTAATGGGGCAGTCCTGAACAAGTGTGCCAAATTTCACAACTTTTCGCCAAGCGGTTCTATGGGCTGCCATTGACTCCAATGGCAGCATAATAATAATAATAATAATAAATATAGCTGCGAGCAGCAATGTGGGTGTCAAGCATAAAGGGACTCGGTAGGATAATTCTGCCGGATGGACGTAATCGGCCAGGGGGCTACATGACGACCGCCTCGGAAATCGGCAATACCGACAGCCGGTGGGATGAGTAAATGGGAAAAAGGACCCCACCTAGAGGTAAGGGGCGCAATGCAGTCTGCCTGACAGAACAAATGTCACAAATACATAGGGGTATTCGGAACAATATCCCTAAAAGAGACACCATGTAAACAAGCATCCCTTCTGGAGGTGGTTCGTGAAGCATCTGATCCAGTGGGAATTGCAGTTTATATTTTAAGTGGGCGGAATGGTAAATATAGTCATTGCTGCATTATACATTAAGTACCGCTTATCGCCACACGAGTGCAGTGTCTACCCATTAATGAGCGCCGTCAAGTTTGATTGCCTGTCACGGCCAAACGGTTTTGAATTAGAGAAAGCTGTTTAACACATTAGTTCAGCTTGGTCTGAAGATCATATATGCAGAGTTTCATGAAGATTGGACATAATTTGTGGCCTGTGGGAATTTACAACTGATTTTGACAACTTTCAACATGGCGGCCAAGTTCTGATGTTGCAATGAGAAATAATTTATAAGCTATATGAGTAGGTCTGACAGTATCATCAGACATTGAAAATAAGTTTGAAATGTACTCATGTGAAGGGAGAGGAGTTAAAACACGTCTTCATTAATTATAGCGCCCCCTAGCGGTCAATGGTCACCAAATTCTTTGATTGTCCCCATGATTATGTTATGGGTCAAAGTATCAAGTTTGGTTATGATGTGTCAAAGGGCTGCAGAGATATTGGCGTGTTTCCGGTTTTCCGGCTTCGCGCTCGAATATCATTGGCTGTCGCGGATATTTCTGCAAGACGTAATATATGAGCTATATGGGGAGGTCTGATGGTATCACCAGACATTGAAAATAAGTTTTAAATGTACTCATGTGAAGAGAGAGGAGTCAAAACACATCGACATTAATAACAGCGCCACCTAGAGGTCAAGGGTCACCAAATTCATTCAGTGTCACCGTGATGTGGTCATGGGTCTCTCTACCAAGGTTGGTTATGATAGGTCAAAGGGCTTCTGAGATATGGGCTTACTTCCGGTTTGGCAACTTGGCGGTTAAATTTGATTGGCTTTAGCGGACAAACGGTTTTGAATTTGACAAATCTATTCGATGTTTTTTATCAAGCATGGCCAGAAGATCATGTGTGCCAAGATTCGAGATGATTGGACAAGATTTGTGATAGAAGTAGCATTTTGAAGGTTTTTGACATAAACCAAGATGGCGGAAATATACGTCATGGCACAATGACGTCATAGGGTGTGTTGAACTGGGCTTGGTTCAAGGAATCCAATGATACCTGGTTTGTGAAAATTGGTCGAATAGGTCAAAAGTTATGAACATGAATGCATGCCCAACTTTGACCTGTTGGTGGCGCTAGAGCTGTTGGGCTAGCGACCTTAGATTGGCTTAATGGGCTAATGGGGCAGTCCTGAACAAGTGTGCCAAATTTCACAACTTTTCGCCAAGCGGTTCTATGGGCTGCCATTGACTCCAATGGCAGCATAATAATAATAATAATAATAAGAATTCGTACAATAACAATAGGTTGTCTCGCAACATAGTTGCTTGACACCCAATAATAATAATAAGAATTCGTACAATAACAATAGGTTGTCTCGCAACATAGTTGCTTGACACCCAAATATAGCTGCGAGCAGCAATGTGGGTGTCAAGCATAAAGGGACTCGGTAGGATAATTCTGCCGGATGGACGTAATCGGCCAGGGGGCTACATGACGACCGCCTCGGAAATCGGCAATACCGACAGCCGGTGGGATGAGTAAATGGGAAAAAGGACCCCACCTAGAGGTAAGGGCGCAATGCAGTCTGCCTGACAGAACAAATGTCACAAATACATAGGGGTATTCGGAACAATATCCCTAAAAGAGACACCATGTAAACAAGCATCCCTTCTGGAGGTGGTTCGTGAAGCATCTGATCCAGTGGGAATTGCAGTTTATATTTTAAGTGGGCGGAATGGTAAATATAGTCATTGCTGCATTATACATTAAGTACCGCTTATCGCCACACGAGTGCAGTGTCTACCCATTAATGAGCGCCGTCAAGTTTGATTGCCTGTCACGGCCAAACGGTTTTGAATTAGAGAAAGCTGTTTAACACATTAGTTCAGCTTGGTCTGAAGATCATATATGCAGAGTTTCATGAAGATTGGACATAATTTGTGGCCTGTGGGAATTTACAACTGATTTTGACAACTTTCAACATGGCGGCCAAGTTCTGATGTTGCAATGAGAAATAATTTATAAGCTATATGAGTAGGTCTGACAGTATCATCAGACATTGAAAATAAGTTTGAAATGTACTCATGTGAAGGGAGAGGAGTTAAAACACGTCTTCATTAATTATAGCGCCCCCTAGCGGTCAATGGTCACCAAATTCTTTGATTGTCCCCATGATTATGTTATGGGTCAATGTATCAAGTTTGGTTATGATGTGTCAAAGGGCTGCAGAGATATTGGCGTGTTTCCGGTTTTCCGGCTTCGCGCTCGAATATCATTGGCTGTCGCGGATATTTCTGCAAGACGTAATATATGAGCTATATGGGGAGGTCTGATGGTATCACCAGACATTGAAAATAAGTTTTAAATGTACTCATGTGAAGAGAGAGGAGTCAAAACACATCGACATTAATAACAGCGCCACCTAGAGGTAAAGGGTCACCAAATTCATTCAGTGTCACCGTGATGTGGTCATGGGTCTCTCTACCAAGGTTGGTTATGATAGGTCAAAGGGCTTCTGAGATATGGGCTTACTTCCGGTTTGGCAACTTGGCGGTTAAATTTGATTGGCTTTAGCGGACAAACGGTTTTGAATTTGACAAATCTATTCGATGTTTTTTATCAAGCATGGCCAGAAGATCATGTGTGCCAAGATTCGAGATGATTGGACAAGATTTGTGATAGAAGTAGCATTTTGAAGGTTTTTGACATAAACCAAGATGGCGGAAATATACGTCATGGCACAATGACGTCATAGGGTGTGTTGAACTGGGCTTGGTTCAAGGAATCCAATGATACCTGGTTTGTGAAAATTGGTCGAATAGGTCAAAAGTTATGAACATGAATGCATGCCCAACTTTGACCTGTTGGTGGCGCTAGAGCTGTTGGGCTAGCGACCTTAGATTGGCTTAATGGGCTAATGGGGCAGTCCTGAACAAGTGTGCCAAATTTCACAACTTTTCGCCAAGCGGTTCTATGGGCTGCCATTGACTCCAATGGCAGCATAATAATAATAATAATAATAAGAATTCGTACAATAACAATAGGTTGTCTCGCAACATAGTTGCTTGACACCCAAATATAGCTGCGAGCAGCAATGTGGGTGTCAAGCATAATCGGACTCGGTAGGCTTATTCTGCCGGATGGACGCAATCGGCCAGGGGGCTACATGACGACCGCCTCGGAAATCGGCAATACCGACAGCCGGTGGGATGAGTAAATGGGAAAAGGACCCCACCTAGAGGTAAGGGGGCAATGCAGTCTGCCTGACAGAACAAATGTCACAAATACATAGGGGTATTCGGAACAATATCAACAAAATAATTTACAAGATATATGGGGAGGTCTGACAGTATCATTAAACATTGATAATAAGTTTGAAATGTACTCATGTGAAGAGAGAGGAGTTAAAACACGTCTTCATTAATTATAGCGCCCCCTAGAGGTCAATGGTCACCAAATTCATTGAGTGTCCCCATAATGATGTTATGGGTCTATGTATCAAGTTTGGTTATGATTTGTCCAAGGGATACTGAGATATTGGCGTTTTTCCAGTTTGGCGGCTTCGCGGTTGAATATCATTGGCTGTCGCGGATATTTGTGCAAGTTATAATATACTAGCTATACGGGGAGGTCTGATAGTATCACCAGACATTGAAAATAAGTTGTAAATGTACTCATGTGAAGAGAAAGAGGTCAAAACACATGGACATTAATAACAGCGCCCCCTACAGGTCAAAGGTCACCAAATTAAATCAGTGTCACCTTTATGAGGCCATGGGTCTATATACCAAGTCTGGTTATGATATGTCAAAGGGATGCTGAGAAATCGGCTCACTTCCTGTTTGGCGGCTTCGCCGCCAAATTTGATTGGCTTTAGCGGGCAAACGGTTTTGAATTTGACAAATCTATTCGATGTTTTTCATCAAGGATGGCCAGAAGATCATGTGTGCCAAGTTTCAAGATGATTGGACAAGATTTGTGATAGGAGTAGCATTTTGAAGGTTTTTGACATAAACCAAGATGGCGGACATATACGTCATGGCGCAATGACGTCATAGGGTTTGTTGAACTGGGCTTGGTTCAAGGAATCCAATGATACCTGGTTTGTGAAAATTGGTCGAATAGGTCAAAAGTTATGAACATGAATGCATGCCCAACTTTGACCTGTTGGTGGCGCTAGAGCTGTTGGGCTAGCGACCTTAGATTGGCTTAATGGGCTAATGGGGCAGTCCTGAACAAGTGTGCCAAATTTCACAACTTTTCGCCAAGCGGTTCTATGGGCTGCCATTGACTCCAATGGCAGCATAATAATAACTAGAACTGCAAGCAGTTATGCAGGGGTCCAAGAAGTGTGCATTTCGCCGGCACAACGCGACAAGAAATGTGCATTTCGCCGGAAAAACGTGAAGCATGTGTTCAAAACGCTACCCTGAACCTGTGGAGTAGCGAGAAGTCAGTGTAGCGTTTTCGCGGCGAAATTTTTGTAGAAGATATACAATTTCCTCGTTTATTGCGCCCCCTAATGGCGAAATTTTCCGAAATTTTTATCGAAGGTCAATAAGGTTAGCACCAACATGTGTCTAAAATTTGGACTCGATCCGATGTCTAATTTTGGAATTTTTTGTTTTTTTAATTTTCCACGTCTAATTTAGCTAATAAAAGAATATTCAAAACTCTACCGTTTCGTCGTCGAAGGTCGGATCAAAAAGCTGTATATGATTTCTTTGCGTGTGCGTCTGAAGATGCCGTGTGCAAAGTTTGGTGTTGATTGGTCAAGAAATGTGCGAGGAGTAGCGAAAAAACAGTTTTGCGGTTTTCGCGATTTAGCGAAAAATATTCATAGACGCAAATGGGCGTGGCCTATACCAAAAGATGCAGCAGACTCCAGTGAATCTGTGTGTACAAGGTTTTGAATGTGGGAGGTTCGGTGTGGGAGTTATAGCCCCAAACGCGTCTTTCCTTGGTATAGCGCCACCTAGTGGCCGGCGTGTCTGGATTTGGTCGTCTGCTTAGAACTCAGGGCCCTGGATCTAGTCATGCAATTGGCGTGTCGGCACCATTTACGGTTTGGGCTGTGGACCCACTTCTAGGGGGGAATAATAATAACTAGAACTGCAAGCAGTTATGCAGGGGTCCAAGAAGTGTGCATTTCGCCGGCACAACGCGACACGAAATGTGCGTTTCGCCGGCACAAGCTACCCTGAACCTGTGGATACAAAGGATTTGACTGTGGTAGGAGTAGCGAGAAGTCAGTGTAGCGTTTTCGCGGTGAAATTTTGTAGAAGATATACAATTTCCTCGTTTATGGCGCCCCCTAATGGCGAAATGTTCCGATTTTTTTTATCGAACGACAATAAGGTTAGCACCAACATGTGTGTAAAATTTGGAATCGATCCGATGTCTAATTTTGGATTTCTTTGGATTTTTGATATTCCACGTCTAATTTAGCTAATAAACAAATATTCAAAACTCTACCGTTTCGTCCTCAAAGGTCGGATCAAAAAACTGTATATGATTTCTTTGCGTGTGCGTCTGAAGATGCCGTGTGCAAAGTTTGGTGTTGATTGGTCAAGAAATGTGCGAGGAGTAGCGAAAAAACAGTTTTGCGGTTTTCGCGATTTAGCGAAAAATATTCATAGACGCAAATGGGCGTGGCCTAGGCCAAAAGATGCAGCAGACTCCAGTGCATCTGTGTGTACAAGTTTTTGGACTGTGGGAGGTTCGGTGTGGGAGTTATAGCCCCAAACGCGTCTTTCCTTGGTATAGCGCCACCTAGTGGCCGGCGTGTCTGGATTTGGTCGTCTGCTTAGAACTCAGGGCCCTGGATCTAGTCATGCAATTGGCGTGTCGGCACCATTTACGGTTTGGGCTGTGGACCCACTTCTAGGGGGGAATAATAATAATAACTAGAACTGCAAGCAGTTATGCAGGGGTCCAAGAAGTGTGCATTTCGCCGGCACAACGCGACAAGAAATGTGCGTTTCGCCGGCACAACGCAAAGCATGTGTTTAAAACGCTACCCTGAACCTGTGGATACAAAGTATTTGACTGTGGTAGGAGTAGCGAGAAGTCAGTGTAGCGTTTTCGCGGCGAAATTTTGTAGAAGATATACAATTTCCTCGTTTATTGCGCCCCCTAATGGCGATATTTTCCGAAATTTTTATCGAACGACATTAAGGTTAGCACCAACATGTGTGTACAATTTGGACTCGATCCGATGTCTAATTTTGGATTTCTTTGGATTTTTGATATTCCACGTCTAATTTAGCTCATAAACCAATATTCAAAACGATACAGTTTCGTCGTCGAAGGTCGGATCAAAAAACTGTATATGATTTCTTTGCGTGTGCGTCTGAAGATGCCGTGTGCAAAGTTTGGTGTCGATTGGGCGAGAAATGTGGGAGGAGTAGCGAAAAAATAGTTTAGCGGTTTTCGCGATTTTGCGAAAAATATTCATAGACGCAAATGGGCGTGGCCTAGGCCAAAAGATGCAGCAGACTCCAGTGCATCTGTGTGTACAAGTTTTTGGACTGTGGGAGGTTCGGTGTGGGAGTTATAGCCCCAAACGCGTATTCCTTGGTATAGCGCCACCTAGGGACCGGCGTGTCTGGATTTTGTTATCTGAGTAGCGGTGCCGATTCTGGATCTAGTCATGTAATTGGCGCGTGTGCACCATTTACGGTTTGGGCTGCAGTTCCACTTTCACCGCGGGAAGAATAAGAAGAATCGCTACAAAAACAATAGGGATCCAACCTGTTGGCTTGGACCCCTAATAAAAAAAATCCTTACAAAAACAATAGGGATCCAACCTGTTGGCTTGGACCCCTAACTAGAACTGCAAGCAGTTATGCAGGGGTCCAAGAAGTGTGCATTTCGCCGGCACAACGCGACAAGAAATGTGCATTTCGCCGGCACGACGCGAAGCATGTGTTCAAAACGCTACCCTGAACCTGTGGATACAAAGGATTTGACTGTGGTAGGAGTAGCGAGAAGTCAGTGTAGCGTTTTCGGGGCGAAATTTTGTAGAAGATATACAATTTCCTCGTTTATTGCGCCCCCTAATGGCGAAATCTTCCGAAATTTTTATCGAACGACATTAAGGTTAGCACCAACATGTGTGTAGAATTAGGACTCGATCCGATGTCTACTTTTGGATTTCTTTGTATTTTTGATTTTCCACGTCTAATTTAGCTAATAAACAAATATTCAAAACTCTACCGTTTCGTCGTCAAAGGTCGGATCAAAAAACTGTTGATGATTCCTTTGCGTGTGCGTCTGAAGATGTCGTGTGCAAAGTTTGGTGTTGATTGGTCAAGAAATGTGGGAGGAGTAGGGAAAAAACTGTTTTGCGGTTTTCGCGATTTAGCGAAAAATATTCATTGACGCAAATGGGCGTGGCCTAGGCCAAAAGATGCAGCAGACTCCAGTGCATCTGTGTGTACAAGTTTTTGGACTGTGGGAGGTTCGGTGTTGGAGCTATAGCCCCAAACGTGTTTCTCCTTGGTATAGCGCCACCTAGTGGCCGGCATGTCTGGATTTGGATATCTGAGTAGCGGTGCCGGTACTGGTTCTAGTCATGTAATTGGCGCGTGTGCACCATTTACGGTTTGGGCTGTGGTACCACTTTTAGCGCAGGAATAATAATAAGAAAAATCCTTACAAAAACAATAGGGATCCAACCTGTTGGCTTGGACCCCTAATAATAAATATAGCTGCGAGCAGCAATGTGGGTGTCAAGCATAATCGGACTCGGTAGGCTTATTCTGCCGGATGGACGCAATCGGCCAGGGGGCTACATGACGACCGCCTCGGAAATCGGCAATACCGACAGCCGGTGGGATGAGTAAATGGGAAAAGGACCCCACCTAGAGGTAAGGGGGCAATGCAGTCTGCCTGACAGAACAAATGTCACAAATACATAGGGGTATTCGGAACAATATCAACAAAATAATTTACAAGATATATGGGGAGGTCTGACAGTATCATTAAACATTGATAATAAGTTTGAAATGTACTCATGTGAAGAGAGAGGAGTTAAAACACGTCTTCATTAATTATAGCGCCCCCTAGAGGTCAATGGTCACCAAATTCATTGAGTGTCCCCATAATGATGTTATGGGTCTAGGTATCAAGTTTGGTTATGATTTGTCCAAGGGATACTGAGATATTGGCGTTTTTCCAGTTTGGCGGCTTCGCGGTTGAATATCATTGGCTGTCGCGGATATTTGTGCAAGTTATAATATACTAGCTATACGGGGAGGTCTGATAGTATCACCAGACATTGAAAATAAGTTGTAAATGTACTCATGTGAAGGGAAAGAGGTCAAAACACATGGACATTAATAACAGCGCCCCCTACAGGTCAAAGGTCACCAAATTAAATCAGTGTCACCTTTATGAGGCCATGGGTCTATATACCAAGTCTGGTTATGATATGTCAAAGGGATGCTGAGAAATCGGCTCACTTCCTGTTTGGCGGCTTCGCCGCCAAATTTGATTGGCTTTAGCGGGCAAACGGTTTTGAATTTGACAAATCTATTCGATGTTTTTCATCAAGGATGGCCAGAAGATCATGTGTGCCAAGTTTCAAGATGATTGGACAAGATGTGTGATAGGAGTAGCATTTTGAAGGTTTTTGACATAAACCAAGATGGCGGACATATACGTCATGGCGCAATGACGTCATAGGGTTTGTTGAACTGGGCTTGGTTCAAGGAATCCAATGATACCTGGTTTGTGAAAATTGGTCGAATAGGTCAAAAGTTATGAACATGAATGCATGCCCAACTTTGACCTGTTGGTGGCGCTAGAGCTGTTGGGCTAGCGACCTTAGATTGGCTTAATGGGCTAATGGGGCAGTCCTGAACAAGTGTGCCAAATTTCACAACTTTTCGCCAAGCGGTTCTATGGGCTGCCATTGACTCCAATGGCAGCATAATAATAATAATAAATATAGCTGCGAGCAGCAATGTGGGTGTCAAGCATAATCGGACTCGGTAGGCTAATTCTGCCGGATGGACGCAATTGGCCTGGGGGCTACATGACGACCGCCTCGGAAATCGGCAATACCGACAGCCGGTGGGATGAGTAAATGGGAAAAAGGACCCCACCGAGAGGTAAGGGCGCAATGCAGTCTGCCTGACAGAACGAATGTCACAAATAGATAGGGGTATTCGGAACAATATCCCTAAAAGAGACACCATGTAAACAAGCATCCCTTCTGGAGGTGGTTCGTGAAGCATCTGATCCAGTGGGAATTGCATTTTATATTTTAAGTGGGCGGAATGGTAAATATAGTCATTGTTGCATTATACATTAAGTACCGCTTATCGCCACACGAGTGCAGTGTCTACCCATTAATGAGCGCCATCAAGTTTGATTGCCTGTCACGGCCAAACGGTTTTGAATTTGAGAAAGCTGTTTAACTCATTAGTTCAACTTGGTCTGAAGATCATATATGCAGAGTTTCATGAAGATTGGACATAATTTGTGGCCTGTGGGAATTTACAACTGATTTTGACAACTTTCAACATGGCGGCCAAGTTCTGATGTTGCAATGAGAAATAATTTATAAGCTATATGAGTAGGTCTGACAGTATCATCAGACATTGAAAATAAGTTTGAAATGTACTCATGTGAAGAGAGAGGAGTTAAAACACGTCTTCATTAATTATAGCGCCCCCTAGCGGTCAATGGTCACCAAATTCTTTGAGTGTCCCCATGATTATGTTATGGGTCAATGTATCAAGTTTGGTTATGATATGTCAAAGGGCTGCAGAGATATTGGCGTGTTTCCGGTTTTCCGGCTTCGCGCTCGAATATCATTGGCTGTCGCGGATATTTCTGCAAGACGTAATATATGAGCTATATGGGGAGGTCTGATAGTATCACCAGACATTGAAAATAAGTTTTAAATGTACTCATGTGAAGAGAGAGGAGTCAAAACACATCGACATTAATAACAGCGCCACCTAGAGGTCAAGGGTCACCAAATTCATTCAGTGTCACCGTAATGCGGTCATGGGTCTCTCTACCAAGGTTGGTTATGATAGGTCAAAGGGCTTCTGAGATATGGGCTTACTTCCGGTTTGGCAACTTGGCGGTCAAATTTGATTGGCTTTAGCGGACAAACGATTTTGAATTTGACAAATCTATTCGATGTTTTTTATCAAGCATGGCCAGAAGATCATGTGTGCCAAGTTTCGAGATGATTGGACAAGATTTGTGATAGAAGTAGCATTTTGAAGGTTTTTGACATAAACCAAGATGGCGGAAATATACGTCATGGCACAATGACGTCATAGGGTGTGTTGAACTGGGCTTGGTTCAAGGAATCCAATGATACCTGGTTTGTGAATATTGGTCGAATAGGTCGAAAGTTATGAACATGAATGCATGCCCAACTTTGACCTGTTGGTGGCGCTAGAGCTGTTGGGCTAGCGACCTGAGATTGGCTTAATGGGCTAATGGGGCAGTCCTGAACCAGTGTGCCAAATTTCACAACTTTTCGCCAAGC
The DNA here is from genome assembly GCF_026213295.1 of Gadus chalcogrammus. NCBI lineage: Eukaryota > Metazoa > Chordata > Actinopteri > Gadiformes > Gadidae > Gadus > Gadus chalcogrammus. Next base: position 27,609,016 of record NC_079419.1, on the reverse strand, counting down.
GGTTCTATGGGCTACCATTGACTCCAATGGCAGCATAATAATAATAATAATAATAATAATAATAAGAATTCGTACAATAACAATAGGTTGTCTCGCAACAAAGTTGCTTGACACCCAATAATAAGAATTCGTACAATAACAATAGGTTGTCTCGCAACATAGTTGCTTGACACCCAATAATAACTAGAACTGCAAGCAGTTATGCAGGGGTCCAAGAAGTGTGCATTTCGCCGGCACAACGCGGAGTATGTGTTCAAAACAAATGGGCTTGGCCTATGCCAAAAGATGCAACTGACTCCAGTGAATCTGTGGATATAAAGGTTTTGACTGTGGGAGGTTCGTTGTGGGAGTTATAGCCCAAAACGCGTTTTGAGAACATTCCATTGGCCAGTTAGGAGATATATTATTTCGTCGTTTTTTTGCGACCCCTTGTGGCGAAATTTTCCAAAGACAATTTTCCTTTGCCAAATAACTCCCGCCCACATTAATAATTCTTGGCCATATTTTTTATATAGACTCGGGTTTGCCCCTTGATGGTTCCCTTATAGGTTGAAGAACATTCCTTGGGCCAATTAGAAGATATACAATTTCCTCGTTTATTGCGCCCCCTAATGGCGAAATATTCCGAATTCTTTACTGAACGCCATTAAGGGTAGCACCGACATGTGTCTAAAATCTGGACTTGATCCGACGTCTACTTTTGGTATTCTTTGAATTTTTGCGTTTCGACGTAAAACGTAGCCAATAAACAAATATTCAAAACGCTACCGTTTCGTCGTCGAAGGTCGGATAAAAAAACTGTTGATGATTCCTTTGCGTGTGCGTCGGAAGATGTCGTGTGCAAAGTTTGGTGTTGATTGGTCAAGAAATGTGGGAGGAGTAGGGAAAAAACTGTTTTGCGGTTTTCGCGATTTAGCGAAAAATATTCATAGACGCAAATGGGCGTGGCCTAGCCCAAAAGATGCAGCACACTCCAGTGCATCTGTGGGTATAAGGTTTTTGACTGTGGGAGGTTCGGTGTGGGAGTTATAGCCCCAAACGCGTATTCCTTGGTATAGCGCCACCTAGTGACCGGCGTGTCCGGATTTTGTCGTCTGCGTACACATCACAGACCTGGATCTAGTCATGCAATTGGCGTGTCCGCACCATTTACGGTTTGGGGTGTGGGCCCACTTTTAGGGAAGGAAGTATAATAATAACTAGAACTGCAAGCAGTTATGCAGGGGTCCAAGAAGTGTGCATTTCGCCGGCACAACGCGACAAGAAATGTGCATTTCGCCGGCACAACGCGAACCAAGTATTCAAAACGCTACCGTGAACAACCTGTGGATATAAAGGTTTTGACTGTGAGAGGTTCAGTGTGGGAGTTTTGGCCCCAAACGCATTTTCCGCTACCGTTTAGTCGTCGTTGGATCAAAATAGTTTTTACTGATTTGCAACGCAAAACATATATTCAAAACGCTACCGTTTCGTCAACGATGGTCGGATCAAAATAGTTTTGCTGATTTCTTGTAGTGTGCGTCTGAAGATGTCGTGTGCAAAGTTTGGTGTCAATTGGGCAAGAAATGTGGGAGGAGTAGCGAAAAGGCAGTTTAGCTGTTTTTGCGATTTTGCATAAAGAAAATACTGACGCAAATGGGCCTGGCCTATGCCAAAGGATGCAGCTGACTCCAGTGAATCTGTGCGTATAACGTTTTTGACTGTGGGAGCTTCGGTGTGGGAGTTATAGCCTAAAACGCGTTTTCAGAACATTCCATTGGCCAAATAGGAGATATATTGTTTCGTCGTTTTTTGGCGCCGCCCTGTTGGCGAAATTTTCCAAAGACAATTTTCCTTTGCCAAATAACTCCCGCCTACATTATTAATTCTTGGCCATATTTTTTATATAGACTCGTGTTTGCCCCTTGATGGTTCCCTTATAGTTTGAAGAACATTCCTTTGGCCAATTAGAAGATATACAATTTCCTCGTTTATTGCGCCCCCTAATGGCGAAATATTCCGAATTCTTTATTGAACGCCATTAAGGGTAGCACCGACATGTGTCTAAAATTTGGACTTGATCCGACGTCTACTTTTGGTATTCTTTGAATTTTTGCGTTTCGACGTAAAACGTAGCCAATAAACAAATATTCAAAACGCTACCGTTTCGTCGTCGAAGGTCGGATAAAAAAGCTGTTGATGATTCCTTTGCGTGTGCGTCTGAAGATGTCGTGTGCAAAGTTTGGTGTTGATTGGTCAAGAAATGTGGGAGGAGTAGGGAAAAAACTGTTTTGCGGTTTTCGCGATTTAGCGAAAAATATTCATAGACGCAAATGGGCGTGGCCTAGCCCAAAAGATGCAGCAGACTCCAGTGCATCTGTGGGTATAACGTTTTTGACTGTGGGAGGTTCGGTGTGGGAGTTATAGCCCCAAACGCGTATTCCTTGGTATAGCGCCACCTAGTGGCCGGCATGTCTGGATTTTGTCGTCTGCGTAGTCGCCACGGATCTTGATCTAGTCATGCATTTGGCATGTCTGCACCATTTACGGTTTGTGCTGTGGGCCCACTTCTAGGGGGGGAATAATAACTAGAACTGCAAGCAGTTATGCAGGGGTCCAAGAAGTGTGCATTTCGCCGGCACAACGCGACAAGAAATGTGCATTTCGCCGGCACAACGCGAAGCAAGTATTCAAAACGCTACCGTGAACAACCTGTGGATATAAAGGTTTTGACTGTGAGAGGTTCAGTGTGGGAGTTTCGGCCCCAAACGCATTTTCCGCTACCGTTTAGTCGTCGACGGTTGGATCAAAATAGTTTTTACTGATTTGCAACGCAAAACATATATTCAAAACGCTACCGTTTCGTCAACGATGGTCGGATCAAAATAGTTTTGCTGATTTCTTGTAGTGTGCGTCTGAAGATGTCGTGTGCAAAGTTTGGTGTCAATTGGGCAAGAAATGTGGGAGGAGTAGCGAAAAGGCAGTTTAGCTGTTTTTGCGATTTTGCATAAAGAAAATACTGACGCAAATGGGCCTGGCCTATGCCAAAAGATGCAGCTGACTCCAGTGAATCTGTGCGTATAACGTTTTTGACTGTGGGAGCTTCGGTGTGGGAGTTATAGCCTAAAACGCGTTTTCAGAACATTCCATTGGCCAAATAGGAGATATATTATTTCGTCGTTTTTTGGCGCCGCCCTGTTGGCGAAATTTTCCAAAGACAATTTTCCTTTGCCAAATAACTCCCGCCTACATTATTAATTCTTGGCCATATTTTTTATATAGACTCGGGTTTGCCCCTTGATGGTTCCCTTATAGTTTGAAGAACATTCCTTTGGCCAATTAGAAGATATACAATTTCCTCGTTTATTGCGCCCCCTAATGGCGAAATATTCCGAATTCTTTATTGAACGCCATTAAGGGTAGCACTGACATGTGTCTAAAATTTGGACTTGATCCGACTTCTACTTTTGGTATTCTTTGAATTTTTGCGTTTTGACGTAAAACGTAGCCAATAAACAAATATTCAAAACGCTACCGTTTCGTCGTCGAAGGTCGGATCAAAAAACTGTTGATGATTCCTCTGCGTGTGCGTCTGAAGATGTCGTGTGCAAAGTTTGGTGTTGATTGGTCAAGAAATGTGGGAGGAGTAGGGAAAAAACTGTTTTGCGGTTTTCGCGATTTAGCGAAAAATATTCATAGACGCAAATGGGCGTGGCCTAGCCCAAAAGATGCAGCAGACTCCAGTGCATCTGTGGGTATAACGTTTTTGACTGTGGGAGGTTCGGTGTGGGAGTTATAGCCCCAAACGCGTATTCCTTGGTATAGCGCCACCTAGTGGCCGGCATGTCTGGATTTTGTCGTCTGCGTAGTCGCCACGGATCTTGATCTAGTCATGCATTTGGCATGTCTGCACCATTTACGGTTTGTGCTGTGGGCCCACTTCTAGGGGGGGAATAATAACTAGAACTGCAAGCAGTTATGCAGGGGTCCAAGAAGTGTGCATTTCGCCGGCACAACGCGACAAGAAATGTGCATTTCGCCGGCACAACGCGAAGCAAGTATTCAAAACGCTACCGTGAACAACCTGTGGATATAAAGGTTTTGACTGTGAGAGGTTCAGTGTGGGAGTTTCGGCCCCAAACGCATTTTCCGCTACCGTTTAGTCGTCGACGGTTGGATCAAAATAGTTTTTACTGATTTGCAACGCAAAACATATATTCAAAACGCTACCGTTTCGTCAACGATGGTCGGATCAAAATAGTTTTGCTGATTTCTTGTAGTGTGCGTCTGAAGATGTCGTGTGCAAAGTTTGGTGTCAATTGGGCAAGAAATGTGGGAGGAGTAGCGAAAAGGCAGTTTAGCTGTTTTTGCGATTTTGCATAAAGAAAATACTGACGCAAATGGGCCTGGCCTATGCCAAAAGATGCAGCTGACTCCAGTGAATCTGTGCGTATAACGTTTTTGACTGTGGGAGCTTCGGTGTGGGAGTTATAGCCTAAAACGCGTTTTCAGAACATTCCATTGGCCAAATAGGAGATATATTATTTCGTCGTTTTTTGGCGCCGCCCTGTTGGCGAAATTTTCCAAAGACAATTTTCCTTTGCCAAATAACTCCCGCCTACATTATTAATTCTTGGCCATATTTTTTATATAGACTCGGGTTTGCCCCTTGATGGTTCCCTTATAGTTTGAAGAACATTCCTTTGGCCAATTAGAAGATATACAATTTCCTCGTTTATTGCGCCCCCTAATGGCGAAATATTCCGAATTCTTTATTGAACGCCATTAAGGGTAGCACTGACATGTGTCTAAAATTTGGACTTGATCCGACTTCTACTTTTGGTATTCTTTGAATTTTTGCGTTTTGACGTAAAACGTAGCCAATAAACAAATATTCAAAACGCTACCGTTTCGTCGTCGAAGGTCGGATCAAAAAACTGTTGATGATTCCTCTGCGTGTGCGTCTGAAGATGTCGTGTGCAAAGTTTGGTGTTGATTGGTCAAGAAATGTGGGAGGAGTAGGGAAAAAACTGTTTTGCGGTTTTCGCGATTTAGCGAAAAATATTCATAGACGCAAATGGGCGTGGCCTAGCCCAAAAGATGCAGCAGACTCCAGTGCATCTGTGGGTATAACGTTTTTGACTGTGGGAGGTTCGGTGTGGGAGTTATAGCCCCAAACGCGTATTCCTTGGTATAGCGCCACCTAGTGGCCGGCATGTCTGGATTTTGTCGTCTGCGTAGTCCGAAGAGATCTGGATCTAGTCATGTAATTGGCGTGTGTGCAGCATTTACGGTTTGGGCTGTGGTACCACTTTTAGGGGGGTAAGTATAACTAGAACTGCAAGCAGTTATGCAGGGGTCCAAGAAGTGTGCATTTCGCCGGCACAACGCGACAATAAATGTGCATTTCGCTTTTAGTTTTTACTGATTTGCAACGCAAAACATATATTCAAAACGCTACCGTTTCGTCAACGATGGTCGGATCAAAATAGTTTTGCTGATTTCTTGTAGTGTGCGTCTGAAGATGTCGTGTGCAAAGTTTGGTGTCAATTGGGCAAGAAATGTGGGAGGAGTAGCGAAAAGGCAGTTTAGCTGTTTTTGCGATTTTGCATAAAGAAAATACTGACGCAAATGGGCCTGGCCTATGCCAAAGGATGTAGCTGACTCCAGTGAATCTGTGCGTATAACGTTTTTGACTGTGGGAGCTTCGGTGTGGGAGTTATAGCCTAAAACGCGTTTTCAGAACATTCCATTGGCCAAATAGGAGATATATTATTTCGTCGTTTTTTGGCGCCGCCCTGTTGGCGAAATTTTCCAAAGACAATTTTCCTTTGCCAAATAACTCCCGCCTACATTATTAATTCTTGGCCATATTTTTTATATAGACTCGGGTTTGCCCCTTGATGGTTCCCTTATAGTTTGAAGAACATTCCTTTGGCCAATTAGAAGATATACAATTTCCTCGTTTATTGCGCCCCCTAATGGCGAAATATTCCGAATTCTTTAGTGAACGCCACTAAGGGTAGCACCGACATGTGTCTAAAATTTGGACTTGATCCGACGTCTACTTTTGGTATTCTTTGAATTTTTGCGTTTCGACGTAAAACGTAGCCAATAAACAAATATTCAAAACGCTACCGTTTCGTCGTCGAAGGTCGGATAAAAAAACTGTTGATGATTCCTTTGCGTGTGCGTCTGAAGATGTCGGGTGCAAAGTTTGGTGTTGATTGGTCAAGAAATGTGGGAGGAGTAGGGAAAAAACTGTTTTGCGGTTTTCGCGAATTAGCAAAAAATATTCATAGACGCAAATGGGCGTGGCCTAGCCCAAAAGATGCAGCAGACTCCAGTGCATCTGTGGGTATAATGTTTTTGACTGTGGGAGGTTCGGTGTGGGAGTTATAGCCCCAAACGCGTATTCCTTGGTATAGCGCCACCTAGTGGCCGGCATGTCTGGATTTTGTCGTCTGCGTAGTCGCCACGGATCTTGATCTAGTCATGCATTTGGCATGTCTGCACCATTTACGGTTTGTGCTGTGGGCCCACTTCTAGGGGGGGAATAATAACTAGAACTGCAAGCAGTTATGCAGGGGTCCAAGAAGTGTGCATTTCGCCGGCACAACGCGACAAGAAATGTGCATTTCGCCGGCACAACGCGAACCAAGTATTCAAAACGCTACCGTGAACAACCTGTGGATATAAAGGTTTTCACTGAGAGGTTTGGTGTGGGAGTTTCGGCCCCAAACGCATTTTCCGCTACCATTTAGTCGTCAACGATGGTCGGATCAAAATAGTTTTGCTGATTTCTTGTAGTGTGCGTCTGAAGATGTCGTGTGCAAAGTTTGGTGTCAATTGGGCAAGAAATGTGGGAGGAGTAGCGAAAAGGCAGTTTAGCTGTTTTTGCGATTTTGCATAAAGAAAATACTGACGCAAATGGGCCTGGCCTATGCCAAAAGATGCAGCTGACTCCAGTGAATCTGTGCGTATAACGTTTTTGACTGTGGGAGCTTCGGTGTGGGAGTTATAGCCTAAAACGCGTTTTCAGAACATTCCATTGGCCAAATAGGAGATATATTATTTCGTCGTTTTTTGGCGCCGCCCTGTTGGCGAAATTTTCCAAAGACAATTTTCCTTTGCCAAATAACTCCCGCCTACATTATTAATTCTTGGCCATATTTTTTATATAGACTCGGGTTTGCCCCTTGATGGTTCCCTTATAGTTTGAAGAACATTCCTTTGGCCAATTAGAAAATATACAATTTCCTCGTTTATTGCGCCCCCTAATGGCGAAATATTCCGAATTCTTTATTGAACGCCATTAAGGGTAGCACCGACATGTGTCTAAAATTTAGACTTGATCCGACGTCTACTTTTGGTATTCTTTGAATTTTTGCGTTTCGACGTAAAACGTAGCCAATAAACAAATATTCAAAACGCTTCCGTTTCGTCGTCGAAGGTCGGATAAAAAAACTGTTGATGATTCCTTTGCGTGTGCGTCTGAAGATGTCGTGTGCAAAGTTTGGTGTTGATTGGTCAAGAAATGTGGGAGGAGTAGGGAAAAAACTGTTTTGCGGTTTTGGCGATTTAGCGAAAAATATTCAATGACGCAAATGGGCGTGGCCTAGCCCAAAAGATGCAGCAGACTCCAGTGCATCTGTGGGTATAACGTTTTTGACTGTGGGAGGTTCGGTGTGGGAGTTATAGCCCCAAACGCGTCTTTCCTTGGTATAGCGCCACCTAGTGGCCGGCGTGTCTGGATTTTGTCGTCTGCGTAGTCGCCACGGATCTTGATCTAGTCATGCATTTGGCATGTCTGCACCATTTACGGTTTGTGCTGTGGGCCCACTTCTAGGGGGGGAATAATAACTAGAACTGCAAGCAGTTATGCAGGGGTCCAAGAAGTGTGCATTTCGCCGGCACAACGCGACAAGAAATGTGCATTTCGCCGGCACATCGCGAAGCATGTGTTGAAAACGCTGCCCTGAACCTGTGGATACAAAGGATTTGACTGTGGTAGGAGTAGCGAGAAGTCAGTGTAGCGTTTTTGCGGCGAAATTTTGTAGAATATATACAATTTCCTCGTTTATTGCGCCCCCTAATGGCGGAATTTTCCGAAATTTTTATCGAACGTCATTAAGGTTAGCACCAACATGTGTGTAGAATTTGGACTCGATCCGATGTCTAATTTTGGATTTTTTTGTATTTTTGATTTTCCACGTCTAATTTAGCTAATATACCAATATTCAAAATGCTATCGTTTCGTCGTCGAAGGTCGGATCAAAAAACTGTATATGATTCCTTTGCGTGTGCGTCTGAAGATGTCGTGTGCAAAGTTTTGTGTCGATTGGTCAAGAAATGTGGGAGGAGTAGCGAAAAAACAGTTTTGCGGTTTTCGCGATTTTGCGAAAAAAAATTATGGACGCAAATGGGCGTGGCCTATGCCAAAAGATGCAGCAGACTCCAGTGAATCTGTGTGTATGAGGTTTTGAATATGGGAGGTTCGGTGTGGGAGTTATAGCCCCAAACGCATTTTCCCTTGGTATAGCGCCACCTAGTGGCCGGCGTGTCTGGATTTTGTTATCTGAGTAGCGGTGCCGGACCTGGATCTAGTCATGCAATTGGCGTGTCGGCACCATTTACGGTTTGGGCTGTGGACCCACTTTTAGCGCGGGAAGTATAATAATAATCCTTACAAAAACAATAGGGATCCAACCTGTTGGCTTGGACCCCTAATAATAATAATAATAATAATCCTTACAAAAACAATAGGGATCCAACCTGTTGGCTTGGACCCCTAATAATAATAATAATAATAATAATCCTTACAAAAACAATAGGGATCCAACCTGTTGGCTTGGACCCCTAAAAATCCTTACAAAAACAATAGGGATCCAACCTGTTGGCTTGGACCCCTAACTAGAACTGCAAGCAGTTATGCAGGGGTCCAAGAAGTGTGCATTTCGCCGGCACAACGCGACAAGAAATGTGCATTTCGCCGGCACAACGCGAAGCAGGTATTCAAAACGCTACCGTGAACAACCTGTGGATATAAAGGTTTTGACTGTGAGAGGTTCAGTGTGGGAGTTTCGGCCCCAAACGCATTTTCCGCTACCGTTTAGTCGTCGACGGTTGGATCAAAATAGTTTTTACTGATTTGCAACGCAAAACATATATTCAAAACGCTACCGTTTCGTCAACGATGGTCGGATCAAAATAGTTTTGCTGATTTCTTGTAGTGTGCGTCTGAAGATGTCGTGTGCAAAGTTTGGTGTCAATTGGGCAAGAAATGTGGGAGGAGTAGCGAAAAGGCAGTTTAGCTGTTTTTGCGATTTTGCATAAAGAAAATACTGACGCAAATGGGCCTGACCTATGCCAAAAGATGCAGCTGACTCCAGTGAATCTGTGCGTATAACGTTTTTGACTGTGGGAGCTTTGGTGTGGGAGTTATAGCCTAAAACGCGTTTTCAGAACATTCCATTGGCCAAATAGGAGATATATTATTTCGTCGTTTTTTGGCGCCGCCCTGTTGGCGAAATTTTCCAAAGACAATTTTCCTTTGCCAAATAACTCCCGCCTACATTATTAATTCTTGGCCATATTTTTTATATAGACTCGGGTTTGCCCCTTGATGGTTCCCTTATAGTTTGAAGAACATTCCTTTGGCCAATTAGAAGATATACAATTTCCTCGTTTATTGCGCCCCCTAATGGCGAAATATTCCGAATTCTTTATTGAACGCCATTAAGGGTAGCACCGACATGTGTCTAAAATTTGGACTTGATCCGACGTCTACTTTTGGTATTCTTTGAATTTTTGCGTTTTGACTTAAAATGTAGCCAATAAACAAATATTCAAAACGCTACCGTTTCGTCGTCGAAGGTCGGATCAAAAAACTGTTGATGATTCCTTTGCGTGTGCGTTTGAAGATGTCGTGTGCGAAGTTTGGTGTTGATTAGTCAAGAAATGTGGGAGGAGTAGGGAAAAAACTGTTTTGCGGTTTTCGCGATTTAGCGAAAAATATTCATAGACGCAAATGGGCGTGGCCTAGCCCAAAAGATGCAGCAGACTCCAGTGCATCTGTGGGTATAACGTTTTTGACTGTGGGAGGTTCGGTGTGGGAGTTATAGCCCCAAACGCGTATTCCTTGGTATAGCGCCACCTAGTGGCCGGCATGTCTGGATTTGGTCGTCTGCGTAGTCCGAAGAGATCTGGATCTAGTCATGCAATTGGCGTGTCGGCACCATTTACGGTTTGGGCTGTGGGCCCACTTTTAGGGGGGTAAGTATAACTAGAACTGCAAGCAGTTATGCAGGGGTCCAAGAAGTGTGCATTTCGCCGGCACAACGCGACAAGAAATGTGCATTTCGCCGGCACAACGCGAAGCAAGTATTCAAAACGCTACCGTGAACAACCTGTGGATATAAAGGTTTTGACTGTGAGAGGTTCAGTGTGGGAGTTTCGGCCCCAAACGCATTTTCCGCTACCGTTTAGTCGTCGACGGTTGGATCAAAATAGTTTTTACTGATTTGCAACGCAAAACATATATTCAAAACGCTACCGTTTCGTCAACGATGGTCGGATCAAAATAGTTTTGCTGATTTCTTGTAGTGTGCGTCTGAAGATGTCGTGTGCAAAGTTTGGTGTCAATTGGGCAAGAAATGTGGGAGGAGTAGCGAAAAGGCAGTTTAGCTGTTTTTGCGATTTTGCATAAAGAAAATACTGACGCAAATGGGCCTGGCCTATGCCAAAAGATGCAGCTGACTCCAGTGAATCTGTGCGTATAACGTTTTTGACTGTGGGAGCTTCGGTGTGGGAGTTATAGCCTAAAACGCGTTTTCAGAACATTCCATTGGCCAAATAGGAGATATATTATTTCGTCGTTTTTTGGCGCCGCCCTGTTGGCGAAATTTTCCAAAGACAATTTTCCTTTGCCAAATAACTCCCGCCTACATTATTAATTCTTGGCCATATTTTTTATATAGACTCGGGTTTGCCCCTTGATGGTTCCCTTATAGTTTGAAGAACATTCCTTTGGCCAATTAGAAGATATACAATTTCCTCGTTTATTGCGCCCCCTAATGGCGAAATATTCCGAATTCTTTATTGAACGCCATTAAGGGTAGCACTGACATGTGTCTAAAATTTGGACTTGATCCGACTTCTACTTTTGGTATTCTTTGAATTTTTGCGTTTTGACGTAAAACGTAGCCAATAAACAAATATTCAAAACGCTACCGTTTCGTCGTCGAAGGTCGGATCAAAAAACTGTTGATGATTCCTCTGCGTGTGCGTCTGAAGATGTCGTGTGCAAAGTTTGGTGTTGATTGGTCAAGAAATGTGGGAGGAGTAGGGAAAAAACTGTTTTGCGGTTTTCGCGATTTAGCGAAAAATATTCATAGACGCAAATGGGCGTGGCCTAGCCCAAAAGATGCAGCAGACTCCAGTGCATCTGTGGGTATAACGTTTTTGACTGTGGGAGGTTCGGTGTGGGAGTTATAGCCCCAAACGCGTATTCCTTGGTATAGCGCCACCTAGTGGCCGGCATGTCTGGATTTTGTCGTCTGCGTAGTCCGAAGAGATCTGGATCTAGTCATGTAATTGGCGTGTGTGCAGCATTTACGGTTTGGGCTGTGGTACCACTTTTAGGGGGGTAAGTATAACTAGAACTGCAAGCAGTTATGCAGGGGTCCAAGAAGTGTGCATTTCGCCGGCACAACGCGACAATAAATGTGCATTTCGCTTTTAGTTTTTACTGATTTGCAACGCAAAACATATATTCAAAACGCTACCGTTTCGTCAACGATGGTCGGATCAAAATAGTTTTGCTGATTTCTTGTAGTGTGCGTCTGAAGATGTCGTGTGCAAAGTTTGGTGTCAATTGGGCAAGAAATGTGGGAGGAGTAGCGAAAAGGCAGTTTAGCTGTTTTTGCGATTTTGCATAAAGAAAATACTGACGCAAATGGGCCTGGCCTATGCCAAAGGATGTAGCTGACTCCAGTGAATCTGTGCGTATAACGTTTTTGACTGTGGGAGCTTCGGTGTGGGAGTTATAGCCTAAAACGCGTTTTCAGAACATTCCATTGGCCAAATAGGAGAAAGACAATGTTGTCGTTTTTTGGCGCCGCCCTGTTGGCGAAATTTTCCAAAGACAATTTTCCTTTGCCAAATAACTCCCGCCCACATTAATAATTCTTGGCCATATTTTCTATATAGACTCGGGTTTGCCCCTTGATGGTTTCCCTTGAGTTTGAAGAACATTCCTTTGGCCAATTAGAAGATATACAATTTCCTCGTTTATTGCGCCCCCTGAGGGCATAATTTTCCGAATTTTCTATCGAACGCCGTAAAGGTTAGCACCAACATGTGTGTAAAATTTGGACTCGATCCGATGTCTAATTTTGTTTTTTTTCTGGATTTTTGATTTTCGACTTGAAACATAGCTAATAAACAAATATTCAAAATGCTACCGATTCGTCATCGATGGTCGGATCAAAAAAGTGTTAAATTATTTATTTTCGTGTGCGTCTGATGATGTCGTGTGCAAGGTTTGGTGTCGATTGGTCAAGAAATGTGGGAGGAGTAGCGAAAATACAGTTTCGCGGTTTTCGCGATTTTGCGAAAAAAAATTATGGACGCAAATGGGCGTGGCCTATGCCAAAAGATGCAACAGACTCCAGTGAATATGTGGGTAGAAGTTGTTGACTGTGGGAGGTTTGGTGTGGGAGTTATAGCCCCAAACGCGTCTTTCCTTGGTATAGCGCCACCTAGTGGCCGGCGTGTCTGGATTTTGTCGTCTTCATAGTCTTCACGTACCTGGATCTACTCATGTAATTGGCGTGTGTGCACCATTTACGGTTTGGGCTGTAGTAGCACTTTCTTGGTAGGAAGTATAATAATAATAATAATAATAATAAAAATCCTTACAAAAACAATAGGGATCCAACCTGTTGGCTTGGACCCCTAATAATAATAATCCTTACAAAAACAATAGGGATCCAACCTGTTGGCTTGGACCCCTAATAATAACTAGAACTGCAAGCAGTTATGCAGGGGTCCAAGAAGTGTGCATTTCGCCGGCACAACGCGACAAGAAATGTGCATTTCGCCGGCACAACACGAAGCAAGTATTCAAAACGCTACCGTGAACAACCTGTGGATATAAAGGTTTTGACTGTGAGAGGTTCAGTGTGGGAGTTTCGGCCCCAAACGCATTTTCCGCTACCGTTTAGTCGTCGACGGTTGGATCAAAATAGTTTTTACTGATTTGCAACGCAAAACATATATTCAAAACGCTACCGTTTCGTCAACGATGGTCGGATCAAAATAGTTTTGCTGATTTCTTGTAGTGTGCGTCTGAAGATGTCGTGTGCAAAGTTTGGTGTCAATTGGGCAAGAAATGTGGGAGGAGTAGCGAAAAGGCAGTTTAGCTGTTTTTGCGATTTTGCATAAAGAAAATACTGACGCAAATGGGCCTGGCCTATGCCAAAAGATGCAGCTGACTCCAGTGAATCTGTGCGTATAACGTTTTTGACTGTGGGAGCTTAATAGGAGATATATTATTTCGTCGTTTTTTGGCGCCGCCCTGTTGGCGAAATTTTCCAAAGACAATTTTCCTTTGCCAAATAACTCCCGCCAACATTATTAATTCTTGGCCATATTTTTTATATAGACTCGGGTTTGCCCCTTGATGGTTCCCTTATAGTTTGAAGAACATTCCTTTGGCCAATTAGAAGATATACAATTTCCTCGTTTATTGCGCCCCCTAATGGCGAAATATTCCGAATTCTTTATTGAACGCCACTAAGGGTAGCACCGACATGTGTCTAAAATTTGGACTTGATCCGACGTCTACTTTTGGTATTCTTTGAATTTTTGCGTTTCGACGTAAAACGTAGCCAATAAACAAATATTCAAAACGCTACCGTTTCGTCGTCGAAGGTCGGATAAAAAAACTGTTGATGATTCCTTTGCGTGTGCGTCTGAAGATGTCGGGTGCAAAGTTTGGTGTTGATTGGTCAAGAAATGTGGGAGGAGTAGGGAAAAAACTGTTTTGCGGTTTTCGCGAATTAGCGAAAAATATTCATTGACGCAAATGGGCGTGGCCTAGGCCCAAAGATGCAGCAGACTCCAGTGCATCTGTGTGTACAAGTTTTTGGACTCTGGGAGGTTCGGTGTCGGAGTTATAGCCCCAAACGCGTATTCCCTGGTATAGCGCCACCTAGTGGCCGGCGTGTCTGGATTTTGTCGTCTGCGTAGTCCGAAGAGATCTGGATCTAGTCATGTAATTGGCGTGTGTGCACCATTTACGGTTTGGGCTGTGGTACCACTTTTAGGGGGGTAAGTATAAAAATAACTAGAACTGCAAGCAGTTATGCAGGGGTCCAAGAAGTGTGCATTTCGCCGGCACAACGCGACAAGAAATGTGCATTTCGCCGGAAAAACGCGAAGCATGTGTTCAAAACGCTACCCTGAACCTGTGGAGTAGCGAGAAGTCAGTGTAGCGTTTTCGCGGCGAAATTTTTGTAGAAGATATACAATTTCCTCGTTTATTGCGCCCCCTAATGGCGAAATTTTCCGAAATTTTTATCGAAGGTCAATAAGGTTAGCACCAACATGTGTCTAAAATTTGGACTCGATCCGATGTCTAATTTTGGAATTTTTTGGTTTTTTAATTTTCCACGTCTAATTTAGCTAATAAAAGAATATTCAAAACTCTACCGTTTCGTCGTCGAAGGTCGGATCAAAAAACTGTATATGATTTCTTTGCGTGTGCGTCTGAAGATGCCGTGTGCAAAGTTTGGTGTCGATTGGTCAAGAAATGTGCGAGGAGTAGCGAAAAAACAGTTTTGCGGTTTTCGCGATTTAGCGAAAAATATTCATAGACGCAAATGGGCGTGGCCTATACCAAAAGATGCAGCAGACTCCAGTGAATCTGTGTGTACAAGGTTTTGAATGTGGGAGGTTCGGTGTGGGAGTTATAGCCCCAAACGTGTCTTTCCTTGGTATAGCGCCACCTAGTGGCCGGCGTGTCTGGGTTTGGTCGTCTGCGTAGTCCGAAGAGATCTGGATCTAGTCATGTAATTGGCGTGTGTGCACCATTTACGGTTTGGGCTGTGGTACCACTTTTAGGGGGGTAAGTATAACTAGAACTGCAAGCAGTTATGCAGGGGTCCAAGAAGTGTGCATTTCGCCGGCACAACGCGACAAGAAATGTGCATTTCGCCGGCACAACGCGGAGCATATGTTCAAAACGCTACCCTGAACCTGTGGATACAAAGGATTTGACTGTGGTAGGAGTAGCGAGAAGTCAGTGTAGCGTTTTCGCGGCGAAATTTTGTAGAAGATATACAATTTCCTCGTTTATTGCGCCCCCTAATGGCGAAATTTTCCAAAATTTTTATCGAACGTCATTAAGGTTACCACCAACATGTGTCTAAAATTTGGACTCGATCCGATGTCTAATTTTTGAATTTTCTGGTTTTTTAATTTTCCACGTGTAATTTAGCTAATAAACCAATATTCAAAACGCTACCGTTTCGTCGTCGAAGGTCGGATCAAAAAACTGTATACGATTCCTTTGCGTGTGCGTCTGAAGATGTCGTGTGCAAAGTTTGGTGTCGATTGGTCAAGAAATGTGGGAGGAGTAGGGAAAAAACAGTTTTGCGGTTTTCGCGATTTAGCGAAAAATATTCATAGACGCAAATGGGCGTGGCCTAGGCCAAAAGATGCAGCAGACTCCAGTGCATCTGTGTGTACAAGTTTTTGGACTGTGGGAGGTTCGGTGTGGGAGTTATAGCCCCAAACGTGTTTCTCCTTGGTATAGCGCCACCTAGTGGCCGGCATGTCTGGATTTGGTTATCTGAGTAGCGGTGCCGGTACTGGTTCTAGTCATGTAATTGGCGCGTGTGCACCATTTACGGTTTGGGCTGTGGTTCCACTTTCACGGGGAGGTAGTATAATAATAATAATAAAAAAAATCCTTACAAAAACAATAGGGATCCAACCTGTTGGCTTGGACCCCTAACTAGAACTGCAAGCAGTTATGCAGGGGTCCAAGAAGTGTGCATTTCGCCGGCACAACGCGACAAGAAATGTGCGTTTCGCCGGCACAAAGCGAAGCATGTGTTCAAAAAGCTACCCTGAATCTGTGGATACAAAGGATTTGACTGTGGTAGGAGTAGCGAGAAGTCAGTGTAGCGTTTTCGTGGCGAAATTTTGTAGAAGATATACAATTTCCTCGTTTATTGCGCCCCCTAATGGCGAAATTGTCCGAATTTTTTATCGAACGACATTAAGGGTAGCACCGACATGTGTGTAAAACTTGGACTCGATCCGATGTGTAATTTTGGATTTTTTGGGATTTTGGAATTTCCACGTCTAATTTAGCTCATAAACCAATATTCAAAACGCTACCGTTTCGTCGTCGAATGTCGGATCAAAAAACTGTCTATCATTTCTTTGCGTGTGCGTCTGAAGATGTCGTGTGCAAAGTTTGGTGTCGATTGGTCAAGAAATGTGGGAGGAGTAGGGAAAAAACAGTTTTGCGGTTTTCGCGATTTAGCGAAAAATATTCATAGACGCAAATGGGCGTGGCCTAGGCCAAAAGATGCAGCAGACTCCAGTGCATCTGTGTGTACAAGTTTTTGGACTCTGGGAGGTTCGGTGTGGGAGTTATAGTCCCAAACGTGTTTCTCCTTGGTATAGCGCCACCTAGTGGCCGGCATGTCTGGATTTGGTTATCTGAGTAGCGGTGCCGGTACTGGTTCTAGTCATGCAATTGGCGCGTGTGCACCATTTACGGTTTGGGCTGTAGTCCAACAAGTACGGGGGGAAGAATAATAATAGGAAAAATCCTTACAAAAACAATAGGGATCCAACCTGTTGGCTTGGACCCCTAACAAGAAGTGTGCATTTCGCCGGCACAACGCGACAAGAAATGTGCATTTCGCCGGCACAACGCGAAGCATGTGTTGAAAACGCTACCCTGAACCTGTGGATACAAAAGGATTTGACTGTGGTAGGAGTAGCGAGAAGTCAGTGTAGCGTTTTCGCGGCGAAATTTTGTAGAAGATATACAATTTCCTCGTTTATTGCGCCCCCTAATGGCGAAATATTCCGAATTCTTTATTGAACGCCATTAAGGCCAGCACCGACATGTGTCTAAAATTTGGACTTGATCTGAAGTCTAATTTTTGTATTTTTTTAATTTTTTGCTTTTCCACGTCTAATTTAGCTAATAAACAAATATTCAAAATGCTACCGTTTCGTTGTCGAAGGTCGGATCAAAAAAGTGTTGATGATTTCTTTGCGTGTGCGTCTGAAGATGCCGTGTGCAAAGTTTGGTGTTGATTGGTCAAGACATGTGGGAGAAGTAGGGAAAAAACAGTTTTGCGGTTTTCGCGATTTAGCGAAAAATATTCATAGACGCAAATGGGCGTGGCCTAGACCAAAAGATGCAGCAGACTCCAGTGAATATGTGGGTACAAGTTTTTGGACTCTGTGAGGTTCGGTGTGGGAGTTATAGCCCCAAACGCGTATTCCTTGGTATAGCGCCACCTAGTGACCGGCGTGTCCGGATTTTGTCGTCTGCGTACACATCACAGACATGGATCTAGTCATGCAATTGGCGTGTCCGCACCATTTACGGTTTGGGGTGTGGGCCCACTTTTAGGGAAGGAAGTATAATAATAATAATAAAAATCCTTACAAAAACAATAGGGATCCAACCTGTTGGCTTGGACCCCTAATAATAATAATAAGAAAAATCCTTACAAAAACAATAGGGATCCAACCTGTTGGCTTGGACCCCTAACTAGAACTGCAAGCAGTTATGCAGGGGTCCAAGAAGTGTGCATTTCGCCGGCACAACGCGACAAGAAATGTGCATTTCGCCGGCACGACGCGAAGCATGTGTTCAAAACGCTACCCTGAACCTGTGGATACAAAGGATTTGACTGTGGTAGGAGTAGCGAGAAGTCAGTGTAGCGTTTTCGGGGCGAAATTTTGTAGAAGATATACAATTTCCTCGTTTATTGCGCCCCCTAATGGCGAAATCTTCCGAATTTTTTATCGAACGACATTAAGGTTAGCACCAACATGTGTGTAGAATTAGGACTCGATCCGATGTCTACTTTTGGATTTTTTTGTATTTTTGATTTTCCACGTCTAATTTAGCTAATAAACAAATATTGAAAACTCTACCGTTTCGTCGTCGAAGGTCGGATCAAAAAACTGTCTAAGATTTCTTTGCGTGTGCGTCTGAAGATGCCGTGTGCAAAGTTTTGTGTCAGATGGTCAAGAAATGTGGGAGGAGTAGCGAAAAAACAGTTTTGCGGTTTTCGCGATTTTGCGAAAAATATTCATAGACGCAAATGGGCGTGGCCTAGGCCAAAAGATGCAGCAGACTCCAGTGAATATGTGGGTACAAGTTTTTGACTGTGGGAGGTTCGTTGTGGGAGTTATAGCCCCAAACGCATTTTCCCTTGGTATAGCGCCACCTAGTGGCCGGCGTGTCTGGATTTTGTCGTCTGCATAGTCTTCACTGACCTGGATCTAGTCATGCAATTGGCGTGTGTGCAACATTTACGGTATGGGCTGAATTCCCACTTTCTTGGTAGGAAGTATAATAACTAGAACTGCAAGCAGTTATGCAGGGGTCCAAGAAGTGTGCATTTCGCCGGCACAACGCGACAAGAAATGTGCATTTCGCCGGCACAACGCGAAGCATGTGTTGAAAACGCTACCCTGAACCTGTGGATACAAAGGATTTGACTGTGGTAGGAGTAGCGAGAAGTCAGTGTGGCGTTTTCGCGGCGAAATTTTGTAGAAGATATACAATTTCCTCGTTTATTGCGCCCCCTAATGGCGGAATTTTCCGAAATTTTTATCGAACGTCATTAAGGTTAGCACCAACATGTGTGTAGAATTTGGACTCGATCCGATGTCTAATTTTGGATTTTTTTGGATTTTTAATTTTCCACGTCTAATTTAGCTAATAAACCAATATTCAAAACTCTACCGTTTCGTCGTCGAAGGTCGGATCAAAAAACTGTCTACGATTTCTATGCGTGTGCGTCTGAAGATGTCGTGTGCAAAGTTTGGTGTCGATTGGTCAAGAAATGTGGGAGGAGTAGGGAAAAAACAGTTTTGCGGTTTTCGCGATTTAGCGAAAAATATTCATAGACGCAAATGGGCGTGGCCTAGGCCAAAAGATGCAGCAGACTCCAGTGCATCTGTGTGTACAAGTTTTTGGACTGTGGGAGGTTCGGTGTGGGAGTTATAGCCCCAAACGCGTATTCCTTGGTATAGCGCCACCTAGTGGCCGGCGTGTCTGGATTTTGTCGTCTGCATAGTCTTCACTGACCTGGATCTAGTCATGCAATTGGCGTGTGTGCAACATTTACGGTATGGGCTGTATTCCCACTTTCTTGGTAGGAAGTATAATAATAAAAATAACTAGAACTGCAAGCAGTTATGCAGGGGTCCAAGAAGTGTGCATTTCGCCGGCACAACACGAAGCATGTGTTCGAAATTGAGGAACGGCGTATGCCAAAAGATGCAGCTGACTCCAGTGAATCTGTGGATATAACGTTTTTGACTGTGGGAGCTTCGGTGTGGGAGTTATAGCCTAAAACGCGTTTTCAGAACATTCCATTGGCCAGTTAGGAGATATATTATTTCGTCGTTTATTTGCGCCCCCTTGTGGCGAAATTTTCCAAAGACAATTTTCCTTTGCCAAATAACTCCCGCCCACATTAATAATTCTTGGCCATATTTTTTATATAGACTCGGGTTTGCCCCTTGATGGTTCCCTTATAGTTTGAAGAACATTCTTTTTGCCAATTAGAAGATATACAATTTCCTCGTTTATTGCGCCCCCTAATGGCGAAATATTCCGAATTCTTTATTGAACGCCATTAAGGCCAGCACCGACATGTGTCTAAAATTTGGACTTGATCCGAAGTCTAAATTTGGTATTTTTTTAATTTTTTGCTTTTCCACGTCTAATTTCGCTAATAAAAGAATATTCAAAACTCTACCGTTTCGTCGTCGAAGGTCGGATCAAAAAAGTGTATATGATTTCTTTGCGTGTGCGTCTGAAGATGCCGTGTGCAAAGTTTGGTGTTGATTGGTCAAGAAATGTGCGAGGAGTAGCGAAAAAACAGTTTTGCGGTTTTCGCGATTTAGCGAAAAATATTCATAGACGCAAATGGGCGTGGCCTATACCAAAAGATGCAGCAGACTCCAGTGAATCTGTGTGTACAAGGTTTTGAATGTGGGAGGTTCGGTGTGGGAGTTATAGCCCCAAACGCGTCTTTCCTTGGTATAGCGCCACCTAGTGGCCGGCGTGTCTGGATTTGGTCGTCTGCTTAGAACTCAGGGCCCTGGATCTAGTCATGCAATTGGCGTGTCGGCACCATTTACGGTTTGGGCTGTGGACCCACTTCTAGGGGGGAATAATAATAACTAGAACTGCAAGCAGTTATGCAGGGGTCCAAGAAGTGTGCATTTCGCCGGCACAACGCGAAGCATGTGTTCAAAAATTGAGAAACAGCGTGTGCCAAAAGATGCAGCTGACTCCAGTGAATCTGTGGATATAAAGGTTTTGACTGTGGGAGCTTCGGTGTGGGAGTTATAGCCCAAAACGCGTTTTCAGAACATTCCATTGGCAAGTTAGGAGATATATTATTTCGTCGTTTATTTGCGACCCCTTGTGGCGAAATTTTCAAAAGACAATTTTCCTTTGCCAAATAACTCCCGCCCACATTAATAATTCTTGGCCATATTTTTTATATAGACTCGGGTTTGCCCCTTGATGGTTTCCTTTGAGTTTGAAGAACATTCCTTTGGCCAATAAGAAGATATACAATTTCCTCGTTTATTGCGCCCCCTAATGGCGAAATATTCCGAAAATTTTATTGAACGACATTAAGGTTAGCACCAACATGTCTGTAAAATTTGGACTCGTTCCGATGTCTACCTTTGGATTTTTCTGGATTTTTGATTTTCCACGTCTAATTTAGCTAATATACCAATATTCAAAACGCTACCGTTTCGTCGTCGACGGTCGGATCAAAAAACTGTCCGATAATTTCTTTGCGTGTGCGTCTGAAGATGTCGTGTGCAAAGTTTGGTGTTGATTGGTCAAAAAATGTGGGAGGAGTAGGGAAAAAACTGTTTTGCGGTTTTCGCGATTTTGCGAAAAATATTCATAGACGCAAATGGGCGTGGCCTATGCCAAAAGATGCAGCAGACTCCAGTGAATATGTGTGTACAAGTTTTTTGACTGTGGGAGGTTCGGTGTGGGAGTTATAGCCCCAAACGCGTATTCCTTGGTATAGCGCCACCTAGTGACCGGCGTGTCTGGATTTTGTCGTCTGCTTAGTCCGAACAGATCTGGATCTAGTCATGCAATTCGCGTGTCGGCACCATTTACGGTTTGGGCTGTGGTCCCACTTTTAGGGGGGTAAGAATAATAGGAATAATAATCCTTACAAAAACAATAGGGATCCAACCTGTTGGCTTGGACCCCTAATAAAAATCCTTACAAAAACAATAGGGATCCAACCTGTTGGCTTGGACCCCTAACTAGAACTGCAAGCAGTTATGCAGGGGTCCAAGAAGTGTGCATTTCGCCGGCACAACGCGACAAGAAATGTGCATTTCGCCGGTACATCGCGAAGCATGTGTTCAAAACGCTACCCTGAACCTGTGGATACAAAGGATTTGACTGTGGTAGGAGTAGCGAGAAGTCAGTGTAGCGTTTTTGCGGCGAAATTTTGTAGAAGATATACAATTTCCTCGTTTATTGCGCCCCCTAATGGCGGAATTTTCCGAATTTTTTATCGAACATCATTAAGGTTAGCACCAACATGTGTGTAGAATTTGGACTCGATCCGATGTCTAATTTTGGATTTTTTTGTATTTTTGATTTTCCACGTCTAATTTAGCTAATATACCAATATTCAAAATGCTATCGTTTCGTCGTCGAAGGTCGGATCAAAAAACTGTATATGATTCCTTTGCGTGTGCGTCTGAAGATGTCGTGTGCAAAGTTTTGTGTCGATTGGTCAAGAAATGTGGGAGGAGTAGCGAAAAAACAGTTTTGCGGTTTTCGCGATTTTGCGGAAAAAAATTATAGACGCAAATGGGCGTGGCCTATGCCAAAAGATGCAGCAGACTCCAGTGAATCTGTGTGTACGAGGTTTTGAATGTGGGAGGTTCGGTGTGGGAGTTATAGCCCCAAACGCATTTTCCCTTGGTATAGCGCCACCTAGTGGCCGGCGTGTCTGGATTTTGTTATCTGAGTAGCGGTGCCGGACCTGGATCTAGTCAAGCAATTGGCGTGTCGGCACCATTTACGGTTTGGGCTGTGGACCCACTTTTAGCGCGGGAAGTATAATAATAACTAGAACTGCAAGCAGTTATGCAGGGGTCCAAGAAGTGTGCATTTCGCCGGCACAACGCGACAAGAAATGTGAATTTCGCCGGCACAACGCGAAGCATGTGTTCAAAACGCTACCCTGAACTTGTGGATACAAAGGATTCGACTGTGGTAGGAGTAGCGAGAAGTCAGTGTGGCGTTTTCGCGGCAAAATTTTGTAGAAGATATACAATTTCCTCGTTTATTGCGCCCTCTAATGGCGAAATTGTCCGAAATTTTTATTGAACGTCATTAAGGTTAGCACCAACATGTGTGTAGAATTTGGACTCGATCCGATGTCTAATTTTGGATTTTTTTGTATTTTGGATTTTCCACGTCTAATTTAGCTAATATACCAATATTCAAAATGCTACCGTTTCGTCGTCGAAGGTCGGATCAAAAAACTGTATACGATTCCTTTGCGTGTGCGTCTGAAGATGTCGTGTGCAAAGTTTGGTGTCGATTGGTCAAGAAATGTGGGAGGAGTAGGGAAAAAACAGTTTTGCGGTTTTCGCGATTTAGCGAAAAATATTCATAGACGCAAATGGGCGTGGCCTAGGCCAAAAGATGCAGCAGACTCCAGTGCATCTGTGTGTACAAGTTTTTGGACTGTGGGAGGTTCGGTGTGGGAGTTATAGCCCCAAACGCGTATTCCTTGGTATAGCGCCACCTAGTGGCCGGCGTGTCTGGATTTTGTCGTCTGCATAGTCTTCACTGACCTGGATCTAGTCATGCAATTGGCGTGTGTGCAACATTTACGGTATGGGCTGTATTCCCACTTTCTTGGTAGGAAGTATAATAATAATAATAACTAGAACTGCAAGCAGTTATGCAGGGGTCCAAGAAGTGTGCATTTCGCCGGCACAACGCGACAAGAAATGTGAATTTCGCCGGCACAACGCGAAGCATGTGTTCAAAACGCTACCCTGAACTTGTGGATACAAAGGATTCGACTGTGGTAGGAGTAGCGAGAAGTCAGTGTAGCGTTTTCGCGGCAAAATTTTGTAGAAGATATACAATTTCCTCGTTTATTGCGCCCTCTAATGGCGAAATTGTCCGAAATTTTTATCGAACGTCATTAAGGTTAGCACCAACATGTGTGTAGAATTTGGACTCGATCCGATTTCTAATTTTGGATTTTTTTGGATTTTGGATTTTCCACGTCTAATTTAGCTAATATACCAATATTCAAAATGCTACCGTTTCGTCGTCGAAGGTCGGATCAAAAAACTGTATACGATTCCTTTGCGTGTGCGTCTGAAGATGTCGTGTGCAAAGTTTGGTGTCGATTGGTCAAGAAATGTGGGAGGAGTAGGGAAAAAACAGTTTTGCGGTTTTCGCGATTTAGCGAAAAATATTCATAGACGCAAATGGGCGTGGCCTCGGCCAAAAGATGCAGCAGACTCCAGTGCATCTGTGTGTACAAGTTTTTGGACTGTGGGAGGTTCGGTGTGGGAGTTATAGCCCCAAACGCGTATTCCTTGGTATAGCGCCACCTAGTGGCCGGCGTGTCTGGATTTTGTCGTCTGCATAGTCTTCACTGACCTGGATCTAGTCATGCAATTGGCGTGTGTGCAACATTTACGGTATGGGCTGTATTCCCACTTTCTTGGTAGGAAGTATAATAATAACTAGAACTGCAAGCAGTTATGCAGGGGTCCAAGAAATGTGCGTTTCGCCGGCACAACGCGAAGCATGTGTTTAAAACGCTACCCTAAACCTGTGGATACAAAGGATTTGACTGTGGTAGGAGTTGCGAGAAGTCAGTGTAGCGTTTTCGCAGCGAAATTCTGTAGAAGATATACAATTTCCTCGTTTATTGCGCCCCCTAATGGCGAAATTTTCCGATATTGTTATCGAACGTCATTAAGGTTAGCACCAACATGTGTCTAAAATTTGGACTCGATCCGATGTCTAATTTTGGAATTTTTTGGTTTTTTAATTTTCCACGTCTAATTTAGCTAATAAAAGAATATTCAAAACTCTACCGTTTCGTCGTCGAAGGTCGGATCAAAAAACTGTATATGATTTCTTTGCGTGTGCATCTGAAGATGCCGTGTGCAAAGTTTGGTGTTGATCAGTCAAGAAATGTGGGAGGAGTAGGGAAAAAACAGTTTTGCGGTTTTCGCGATTTTGCGAAAAAAAATTATGGACGCAAATGGGCGTGGCCTAGGCCAAAAGATGCAGTTTTTGAATGTGGGAGGTTCGGTGTGGGAGTTATAGCCCCAAACGCGTATTCCTTGGTATAGCGCCACCTAGTGACCGGCGTGTCTGGATTTTGTCGTCTGCATAGTCTTCACTGACCTGGATCTAGTCATGCAATTGGCGTGTCCGCACCATTTACGGTTTGGGCTGTGGGCCCACTTTCTTGGTAGGAAGTATAACAAGAAGTGTGCATTTCGCCGGCACAACGCGACAAGAAATGTGAATTTCGCCGGCACAACGCGAAGCATGTGTTCAAAACGCTACCCTGAACCTGTGGAGTAGCGAGAAGTCAGTGTAGCGTTTTCGCGGCGAAATTTTTGTAGAAGATATACAATTTCCTCGTTTATTGCGCCCCCTAATGGCGGAATTTTCCGAAATTTTTATCGAAGGTCATTAAGGTTAGCACCAACATGTGTCTAAAATTTGGACTCGATCCGATGTCTAATTTTGGAATTTTTTGTTTTTTTTATTTTCCACGTCTAATTTAGCTAATAAAAGAATATTCAAAACTCTACCGTTTCGTCGTCGAAGGTCGGATCAAAAAACTGTATATGATTTCTTTGCGTGTGCGTCTGAAGATGCCGTGTGCAAAGTTTGGTGTTGATTGGTTAAGAAATGTGCGAGGAGTAGCGAAAAAACAGTTTTGCGGTTTTCGCGATTTAGCGAAAAATATTCATAGACGCAAATGGGCGTGGCCTAGACCAAAAGATGCAGCAGACTCCAGTGCATCTGTGTGTACAAGTTTTTGGACTGTGGGAGGTTCGGTGTGGGAGTTATAGCCCCTAACGCGTATTCCTTGGTATAGCGCCACCTAGTGGCCGGCATGTCTGGATTTTGTCGTCTGCGTAGTCCGAAGAGATCTGGATCTAGTCATGTAATTGGCGTGTGTGCACCATTTACGGTTTGGGCTGTGGTACCACTTTTAGGGGGGTAAGTATAAAAATAACTAGAACTGCAAGCAGTTATGCAGGGGTCCAAGAAGTGTGCATTTCGCCGGCACAACGCGACAAGAAATGTGCATTTCGCCGGCACATCGCGAAGCATGTGTTGAAAATGCTACCCTGAACCTGTGGATACAAAGGATTTGACTGTGGTAGGAGTAGCGAGAAGTCAGTGTAGCGTTTTTTGCGGCGAAATTTTGTAGAAGATATACAATTTCCTCGTTTATTGCGCCCCCTAATGGCGGAATTTTCCGAAATTTTTATCGAACGTCACTAAGGTTAGCACCAACATGTGTGTAGAATTTGGACTCGATCCGATGTCTAATTTTGGATTTTTTTGTATTTTTGATTTTCCACGTCTAATTTAGCTAATATACCAATATTCAAAATGCTATCGTTTCGTCGTCGAAGGTCGGATCAAAAAACTGTATATGATTCCTTTGCGTGTGCGTCTGATGATGTCGTGTGCAAAGTTTTGTGTCGATTGGTCAAGAAATGTGGGAGGAGTAGCGAAAAAACAGTTTTGCGGTTTTCGCGATTTTGCGAAAAAAAATTATAGACGCAAATGGGCGTGGCCTATGCCAAAAGATGCAGCAGACTCCAGTGAATCTGTGTGTACGAGGTTTTGAATGTGGGAGGTTCGGTGTGGGAGTTATAGCCCCAAACGCATTTTCCCTTGGTATAGCGCCACCTAGTGGCCGGCGTGTCTGGATTTTGTTATCTGAGTAGCGGTGCCGGACCTGGATCTAGTCATGCAATTGGCGTGTCGGCACCATTTACGGTTTGGGCTGTGGACCCACTTTTAGCGCGGGAAGTATAATAATAATAATCCTTACAAAAACAATAGGGATCCAACCTGTTGGCTTGGACCCCTAATAATAATAGGAAGAAAAATCCTTACAAAAACAATAGGGATCCAACCTGTTGGCTTGGACCCCTAATAATAACTAGAACTGCAAGCAGTTATGCAGGGGTCCAAGAAGTGTGCATTTCGCCGGCACAACGCGACAAGAAATGTGCATTTCGCCGGCACAACGCGAAGCAAGTATTCAAAACGCTACCGTGAACAACCTGTGGATATAAAGGTTTTGACTGTGAGAGGTTCAGTGTGGGAGTTTCGGCCCCAAACGCATTTTCCGCTACCGTTTAGTCGTCGACGGTTGGATCAAAATAGTTTTTACTGATTTGCAACGCAAAACATATATTCAAAACGCTACCGTTTCGTCAACGATGGTCGGATCAAAATAGTTTTGCTGATTTCTTGTAGTGTGCGTCTGAAGATGTCGTGTGCAAAGTTTGGTGTCAATTGGGCAAGAAATGTGGGAGGAGTAGCGAAAAGGCAGTTTAGCTGTTTTTGCGATTTTGCATAAAGAAAATACTGACGCAAATGGGCCTGGCCTATGCCAAAAGATGCAGCTGACTCCAGTGAATCTGTGCGTCTAACGTTTTTGACTGTGGGAGCTTTGGTGTGGGAGTTGTAGCCTAAAACGCGTTTTCAGAACATTCCATTGGCCAAATAGGAGATATATTATTTCGTCGTTTTTTGGCGCCGCCCTGTTGGCGAAATTTTCCAAAGACAATTTTCCTTTGCCAAATAACTCCCGCCTACATTATTAATTCTTGGCCATATTTTTTATATAGACTCGGGTTTGCCCCTTGATGGTTCCCTTATAGTTTGAAGAACATTCCTTTGGCCAATTAGAAGATATACAATTTCCTCGTTTATTGCGCCCCCTAATGGCGAAATATTCCGAATTCTTTATTGAACGCCATTAAGGGTAGCACCGACATGAGTCTAAAATTTGGACTTGATCCGACGTCTACTTTTGGTATTCTTTGAATTTTTGCGTTTCGACGTAAAACGTAGCCAATAAACAAATATTCAAAACGCTACCGTTTCGTCGTCGAAGGTCGGATAAAAAAGCTGTTGATGATTCCTTTGCGTGTGCGTCTGAAGATGTCGGGTGCAAAGTTTGGTGTTGATTGGTCAAGAAATGTGGGAGGAGTAGGGAAAAAACTGTTTTGCGGTTTTCGCGAATTAGCGAAAAATATTCATAGACGCAAATGGGCGTGGCCTAGCCCAAAAGATGCAGCAGACTCCAGTGCATCTGTGTGTACAAGTTTTTGGACTCTGGGAGGTTCGGTGTGGGAGTTATAGCCCCAAACGCGTATTCCTTGGTATAGCGCCACCTAGTGGCCGGCGTGTCTGGATTTTGTCGTCTGCTTAGAACTCAGGGCCCTGGATCTAGTCATGCAATTGGCGTGTCGGCACCTTTTACGGTTTGGGCTGTGGACCCACTTCTAGGGGGGAATAATAATAATAATAAAAAAAATCCTTACAAAAACAATAGGGATCCAACCTGTTGGCTTGGACCCCTAATAATAACTAGAACTGCAAGCAGTTATGCAGGGGTCCAAGAAGTGTGCATTTCGCCGGCACAACGCGAAGCATGTGTTCAAAACGCTACCCTGAACCTGTGGATACAAAGGATTTGACTGTGGTATGAGTAGCGAGAAGTCAGTGTAGCGTTTTCGCGGCGAAATTTTGTAGAAGATATACAATATCCTCGTTTATTGCGCCCCCATTGGCGAAATTTTCCGAAATTTTTATCGAACGTCATTAAGGTTAGCACCAACATGTGTGTAGAGTTTGGACTCGATCCGATGTCTAATTTTGGATTTGTTTGGATTTTTAATTTTCCACGTCTAATTTTGCTAATAAACAAATATTCAAAACTCTACCGTTTCGTCGTCGAAGGTCGGATCAAAAAACTGTCTATGATTTCTTTGCGTGTGCGTCTGAAGATGCCATGTGCAAAGTTTGGTGGTGATCGGGCGAGAAATGTGGGAGGAGTAGCGAAAAAAACAGTTTTGCGGTTTTCGCGATTTAGCGAAAAATATTCATAGACGCAAATGGGCGTGGCCTAGGCCAAAAGATGCAGCAGACTCCAGTGCATCTGTGTGTACAAGTTTTTGGACTGTGGGAGGTTCGGTGTTGGAGCTATAGCCCCAAACGTGTTTCTCCTTGGTATAGCGCCACCTAGTGGCCGGCATGTCTGGATTTCGTTATCTGAGTAGCGGTGCCGGTACTGGTTCTAGTCATGGAATTGGCGCGTGTGCACCATTTACGGTTTGGGCTGTGGTACCACTTTTAGCGCAGGAATAATAATAAGAAAAATCCTTACAAAAACAATAGGGATCCAACCTGTTGGCTTGGACCCCTAACTAGAACTGCAAGCAGTTATGCAGGGGTCCAAGAAGTGTGCATTTCGCCGGCACAACGCGACAAGAAATGTGCATTTCGCCGGCACAACGCGAAGCAAGTATTCAAAACGCTACCGTGAACAACCTGTGGATATAAAGGTTTTGACTGTGAGAGGTTCAGTGTGGGAGTTTCGGCCCCAAACGCATTTTCCGCTACCGTTTAGTCGTCGACGGTTGGATCAAAATAGTTTTTACTGATTTGCAACGCAAAACATATATTCAAAACGCTACCGTTTCGTCAACGATGGTCGGATCAAAATAGTTTTGCTGATTTCTTGTAGTGTGCGTCTGAAGATGTCGTGTGCAAAGTTTGGTGTCAATTGGGCAAGAAATGTGGGAGGAGTAGCGAAAAGGCAGTTTAGCTGTTTTTGCGATTTTGCATAAAGAAAATACTGACGCAAATGGGCCTGGCCTATGCCAAAAGATGCAGCTGACTCCAGTGAATCTGTGCGTATAACGTTTTTGACTGTGGGAGCTTTGGTGTGGGAGTTGTAGCCTAAAACGCGTTTTCAGAACATTCCATTGGCCAAATAGGAGATATATTATTTCGTCGTTTTTTGGCGCCGCCCTGTTGGCGAAATTTTCCAAAGACAATTTTCCTTTGCCAAATAACTCCCGCCTACATTATTAATTCTTGGCCATATTTTTTATATAGACTCGGGTTTGCCCCTTGATGGTTCCCTTATAGTTTGAAGAACATTCCTTTGGCCAATTAGAAGATATACAATTTCCTCGTTTATTGCGCCCCCTAATGGCGAAATATTCCGAATTCTTTATTGAACGCCATTAAGGGTAGCACCGACATGAGTCTAAAATTTGGACTTGATCCGACGTCTACTTTTGGTATTCTTTGAATTTTTGCGTTTCGACGTAAAACGTAGCCAATAAACAAATATTCAAAACGCTACCGTTTCGTCGTCGAAGGTCGGATAAAAAAGCTGTTGATGATTCCTTTGCGTGTGCGTCTGAAGATGTCGGGTGCAAAGTTTGGTGTTGATTGGTCAAGAAATGTGGGAGGAGTAGGGAAAAAACTGTTTTGCGGTTTTCGCGAATTAGCGAAAAATATTCATAGACGCAAATGGGCGTGGCCTAGCCCAAAAGATGCAGCAGACTCCAGTGCATCTGTGTGTACAAGTTTTTGGACTCTGGGAGGTTCGGTGTGGGAGTTATAGCCCCAAACGCGTATTCCTTGGTATAGCGCCACCTAGTGGCCGGCGTGTCTGGATTTTGTCGTCTGCTTAGAACTCAGGGCCCTGGATCTAGTCATGCAATTGGCGTGTCGGCACCTTTTACGGTTTGGGCTGTGGACCCACTTCTAGGGGGGAATAATAATAACTAGAACTGCAAGCAGTTATGCAGGGGTCCAAGAAGTGTGCATTTCGCCGGCACAACGCAAAGCATGTGTTCAAAAATTGAGAAACAGCGTATGCCAAAAGATGCAGCTGACTCCAGTGAATCTGTGGATATAAAGGTTTTGACTGTGGGAGCTTCGGTGTGGGAGTTATAGCCCGAAACGCGTTTTCAGAACATTCCATTGGCCAGTTAGGAGATATATTATTTCGTCGTTTATTTGCGACCCCTTGTGGCGAAATTTTCCAAAGACAATTTTCCTTTGCCAAATAACTCCCGCCCACATTAATAATTCTTGGCCATATTTTTTATATAGACTCGGGTTTGCCCCTTGATGGTTCCCTTATAGTTTGAAGAACATTCCTTGGGCCAATTAGAAGATATACAATTTCCTCGTTTATTGCGCCCCCTAATGGCGAAATATTCCGAAAATTTTATTGAACGACATTAAGGTTAGCACCAACATGTATGTAAAATCTGGACTCGTTCCGATGTCTACTTTTGGATCTTTCTGGATTTTTGATTTTCCACGTCTAATTTAGCTAATATACCAATATTCAAAACGCTACCGTTTCGTCGTCGACGGTCGGATCAAAAAACTGTCCGATAATTTCTTTGCGTGTGCGTCTGAAGATGTCGTGTGCAAAGGTTGGTGTTGATTGGTCAAAAAATGTGGGAGGAGTAGGGAAAAAACTGTTTTGCGGTTTTCGCGATTTTGCGAAAAATATTCATAGACGCAAATGGGCGTGGCCTATGCCAAAAGATGCAGCAGACTCCAGTGAATATGTGTGTACAAGGTTTTGAATGTGGGAGGTTCGGTGTGGGAGTTATAGCCCCAAACGCGTCTTTCCTTGGTATAGCGCCACCTAGTGGCCGGCGTGTCTGGATTTGGTCGTCTGCTTAGAACTCAGGGCCCTGGATCTAGTCATGCAATTGGCGTGTCGGCACCATTTACGGTTTGGGCTGTGGACCCACTTCTAGGGGGGAATAATAATAATAATAATAATAATAATAATAAAAAAAATCCTTACAAAAACAATAGGGATCCAACCTGTTGGCTTGGACCCCTAACTAGAACTGCAAGCAGTTATGCAGGGGTCCAAGAAGTGTGCATTTCGCCGGCACAACGCGAAGCATGTGTTCAAAAATTGAGAAACAGTGTGCCAAAAGATGCAGCTGACTCCAGTGAATCTGTGGATATAAAGGTTTTGACTGTGGGAGCTTCGGTGTGGGAGTTATAGCCCAAAACGCGTTTTCAGAACATTCCATTGGCCAGTTAGGAGATGTATTATTTCGTCGTTTATTTGCGCCCCCTTGTGGCGAAATTTTCCAAAGACAATTTTCCTTTGCCAAATAACTCCCGCCCACATTAATAATTCTTGGCCATATTTTTTATATAGACTCGGGTTTGCCCCTTGATGGTTCCCTTATAGTTTGAAGAACATTCCTTTGGCCAATTAGAAGATATACAATTTCCTCGTTTATTGCGCCCCCTTATGGCGAAATATTCCGATTATTTTACTGAACGCCAGTAGGGGTAGCATCGACATGTGTCAAAAATTTGGACTTGATCCGATGTTTAATTTTGGTATTTTTTAATTTTTTTGCGTTTCGACGTAAAACGTAGCTAATAAACAAATATTCAAAACGCTACCGTTTCGTCGTCAAAGGGCAAATCAAAAAAGTGTTCAAAAATTTCTTTGCGTGTCTGTCTGAAGATGTCGTGTGCAAAGTTTGGTGTTGATTGGTCAAGAAATGTGGGAGGAGTAGCGAAAAAACAGTTTTACGGTTTTCGCGATTTTGAGAAAAAAAATTATAGACGCAAATGGGCGTGGCCTATGCCAAAAGATGCAACAGACTCCAGTGGATATGTGGGTACAAGTTTTTGACTGTGGGAGGTTCGGTGTGGGAGTTATAGCCCCAAACGCGTTTTCCCTTGGTATAGCGCCACCTAGTGTTCGGCGTGTCTGGATTTTGTCGTCTGCGTAGTCCGAAGAGATCTGGATCTAGTCATGCAATTCGCGTGTCGGCACCATTTACGGTTTGGGCTGTGGTCCCACTTTTAGGGAGGTAAGAATAATAACTAGAACTGCAAGCAGTTATGCAGGGGTCCAAGAAGTGTGCATTTCGCCGGCACAACGCGACAAGAAATGTGCGTTTCGCCGGCACAACGCGGAGCATGTGTTCAAAACGCTACCCTGAACCTGTGGATACAAAGGATTTGACTGTGGTAGGAGTAGCGAGAAGTCAGTGTAGCGTTTTCGCGGGGAATTTTTGTAGAAGATATGCAATTTCCTTGTTTATGGCGCCCCCTAACGGCGAAATCTTCCGAAATTTTTATCGAACGACATTAAGGTTAGAACCAACATGTCTGTAAAATTTGGACTCGTTCCGATGTCTAATTTTGGATTTTTTGGGATTTTTAATTTTCCACGTCTAATTTTGCTAATAAACAAATATTCAAAACTCTATCGTTTCGTCGTCGAAGGTCGGATCAAAAAACTGTCTAAGATTTCTTTGCGTGTGCGTCTGAAGATGCCGTGTGCAAAGTTTGGTGTTGATTGGGCAAGAAATGTGGGAGGAGTAGCGAAAATACAGTTTTGCGGTTTTCGCGATTTAGCGAAAAATATTCATAGACGCAAATGGGCGTGGCCTAGGCCAAAAGATGCAGTAGACTCCAGTGCATCTGTGTGTACAAGTTATTGGACTCTGGGTGGTTCGGTGTGGGAGTTATAGCCCCAAACGCGTATTCCTTGGTATAGCGCCACCTAGTGGCCGGCGTGTCTGGATTTGGTCGTCTGCGTAGTCCGAAGAGATCTGGATCTAGTCATGCAATTCGCGTGTCGGCACCTTTTACGGTTTGGGGTGTGGGCCCACTTTTAGGGGGGTAAGAATAACTAGAACTGCAAGCAGTTATGCAGGGGTCCAAGAAGTGTGCATTTCGCCGGCACAACGCGACAAGAAATGTGCGTTTCGCCGGCACAACGCGAAGCATGTGTTCAAAACGCTACCCTGAACCTGTGGATACAAAGGATTTGACTGTGGTAGGAGTAGCGAGAAGTCAGTGTAGCGTTTTCGCGGCGAAATTTTGTAGAAGATATACAATTTCCTCGTTTATTGCGCCCCCTAATGGCGGAATTTTCCGAATTTTTTATCGAACGTCATTAAGGTTAGCACCAACATGTGTGTAGAATTTGGACTCGATCCGATGTCTAATTTTGTATTTTTTTGTATTTTTGATTTTCCACGTCTAATTTAGCTAATATACCAATATTCAAAATGCTATCGTTTCGTCGTCGAAGGTCGGATCAAAAAACTGTATATGATTCCTTTGCGTGTGCGTCTGAAGATGTCGTGTGCAAAGTTTTGTGTCGATTGGTCAAGAAATGTGGGAGGAGTAGCGAAAAAACAGTTTTGCGGTTTTCGCGATTTTGCGAAAAAAAATTATGGACGCAAATGGGCGTGGCCTATGCCAAAAGATGCAGCAGACTCCAGTGAATCTGTGTGTACGAGGTTTTGAATGTGGGAGGTTCGGTGTGGGAGTTATAGCCCCAAACGCGTCTTTCCTTGGTATAGCGCCACCTAGTGGCCGGCGTGTCTGGATT
The DNA here is from genome assembly GCF_026213295.1 of Gadus chalcogrammus. Taxonomy (NCBI): domain Eukaryota; kingdom Metazoa; phylum Chordata; class Actinopteri; order Gadiformes; family Gadidae; genus Gadus; species Gadus chalcogrammus. The sequence continues at coordinate 27,575,252 of NC_079419.1, read as the reverse complement.
TTGTTATCTGAGTAGCGGTGCCGGACCTGGATCTAGTCATGCAATTGGCGTGTCGGCACCATTTACGGTTTGGGCTGTGGGCCCACTTTTAGCGCGGGAAGTATAATAATAATAATAATCCTTACAAAAACAATAGGGATCCAACCTGTTGGCTTGGACCCCTAATAAGAAAAATCCTTACAAAAACAATAGGGATCCAACCTGTTGGCTTGGACCCCTAATAATAATCCTTACAAAAACAATAGGGATCCAACCTGTTGGCTTGGACCCCTAACTAGAACTGCAAGCAGTTATGCAGGGGTCCAAGAAGTGTGCATTTCGCCGGCACAACGCGACAAGAAATGTGCTTTTCGCCGGCACAACGCGGAGCATGTGTTGAAAACGCTACCCTGAACCTGTGGATACAAAGGATTTGACTGTGGTAGGAGTAGCGAGAAGTCAGTGTAGCGTTTTTGTGGCGAAATTTTGTCGAAGATATACAATTTCCTCGTTTATTGCGCCCCCTGATGGCGAAATATTCCGATTTTTTTATTGAACGCCATTAAGGTTAGCACCGACATGTGTCTAAAGTTTGGACTTGATCCGATGTCTAATTTCTGATTCTTTTTGATTTTTGATTTTCCACGTCTAATTTAGCTAATAAACAAATATTCAAAACTCTACCGTTTCGTCGTCGAAGGTCGGATCAAAAAACTGTTGATGATTTCTTTGCGGGTGCGTCTGCAGATGCCGTGTGCAAAGTTTGGTGTTGATTGGTCAAGAAATGTGGGAGGAGTAGGGAAAAAACAGTTTTGCGGTTTTCGCGATTTAGCGAAAAATATTCATAGACGCAAATGGGCGTGGCCTAGGCCAAAAGATGCAGCAGACTCCAGTGCATCTGTGTGTACAAGTTTTTGGACTCTGGGAGGTTCGGTGTGGGAGTTATAGCCCCAAACGCGTATTCGTTGGTATAGCGCCACCTAGTGGCCGGCGTGTCTGGATTTTGTTATCTGAGTAGCGGTGCCGATTCTGGATCTAGCCATGCAATTGGCGCGTGTGCACCATTTACGGTTTGGGCTGTGGTTCCACTTTCACGGGGAGGTAGTATAATAACTAGAACTGCAAGCAGTTATGCAGGGGTCCAAGAAGTGTGCATTTCGCCGGCACAACGCGACAAGAAATGTGCGTTTCGCCGGCACAACGCGAAGCATGTGTTCAAAACGCTACCCTGAACCTGTGGATACAAAGGATTTGACTGTGGTAGGAGTAGCGAGAAGTCAGTGTAGCGTTTTCGCGGCGAAATTTTGTAGAAGATATACAATTTCCTCGTTTATTGCGCCCCCTAATGGCGGAATTTTCCGAATTTTTTATCGAACGTCATTAAGGTTAGCACCAACATGTGTGTAGAATTTGGACTCGATCCGATGTCTAATTTTGTATTTTTTTGTATTTTTGATTTTCCACGTCTAATTTAGCTAATATACCAATATTCAAAATGCTATCGTTTCGTCGTCGAAGGTCGGATCAAAAAACTGTATATGATTCCTTTGCGTGTGCGTCTGAAGATGTCGTGTGCAAAGTTTTGTGTCGATTGGTCAAGAAATGTGGGAGGAGTAGCGAAAAAACAGTTTTGCGGTTTTCGCGATTTTGCGAAAAAAAATTATGGACGCAAATGGGCGTGGCCTATGCCAAAAGATGCAGCAGACTCCAGTGAATCTGTGTGTACGAGGTTTTGAATGTGGGAGGTTCGGTGTGGGAGTTATAGCCCCAAACGCGTCTTTCCTTGGTATAGCGCCACCTAGTGGCCGGCGTGTCTGGATTTTGTTATCTGAGTAGCGGTGCCGGACCTGGATCTAGTCATGCAATTGGCGTGTCGGCACCATTTACGGTTTGGGCTGTGGGCCCACTTTTAGCGCGGGAAGTATAATAACTAGAACTGCAAGCAGTTATGCAGGGGTCCAAGAAGTGTGCATTTCGCCGGCACAACGCGACAAGAAATGTGCATTTCGCCGGAAAAACGCGAAGCATGTTTTCAAAACGCTACCCTGAACCTGTGGAGTAGCGAGAAGTCAGTGTAGCGTTTTCGCGGCGAAATTTTTGTAGAAGATATACAATTTCCTCGTTTATTGCGCCCCCTAATTGCGAAATTTTCCGAAATTTTTATCGAAGGTCATTAGGGTTAGCACCAACATGTGTCTAAAATTTGGACTCGATCCGATGTCTAATTTTGGAATTTTTTGTTTTTTTAATTTTCCACGTCTAATTTAGCTAATAAAAGAATATTCAAAACTCTACCGTTTCGTCGTCGAAGGTCGGATCAAAAAACTGTATATGATTTCTTTGCGCGTGCGTCTGAAGATGCCGTGTGCAAAGTTTGGTGTTGATTGGTCAAGAAATGTGCGAGGAGTAGCGAAAAAACAGTTTTGCGGTTTTCGCGATTTAGCGAAAAATATTCATAGACGCAAATGGGCGTGGCCTAGGCCAAAAGATGCAGCAGACTCCAGTGCATCTGTGTGTACAAGTTTTTGGACTGTGGGAGGTTCGGTGTGGGAGTTATAGCCCCAAACGCGTATTCCTTGGTATAGCGCCACCTAGTGGCCGGCATGTCTGGATTTTGTCGTCTGCGTAGTCCGAAGAGATCTGGATCTAGTCATGTAATTGGCGTGTGTGCACCATTTACGGTTTGGGCTGTGGTACCACTTTTAGGGGGGTAAGTATAATAATAATAATAACTAGAACTGCAAGCAGTTATGCAGGGGTCCAAGAAGTGTGCATTTCGCCGGCACAACGCGACAAGAAATGTGAATTTCGCCGGCACAACGCGAAGCATGTGTTCAAAACGCTACCCTGAACCTGTGGATACAAAGGATTTGACTGTGGTAGGAGTAGCGAGAAGTCAGTGTAGCGTTTTCGCGGCAACATTTTGTAGAAGATATACAATTTCCTCGTTTATTGCGCCCCCTAACGGCGAAATTGTCCGAATTTTTTATTGAACGTCATTAAGGTTAGCACCAACATGTCTGTAAAATTTGGGCTCGATCCGATGTATAATTCTGGATTTCTTCGGATTTTTGACTTTTCACGTCTAATTTAGCTAATAAACAAATATTCAAAACGCTACCGTTTCGTCGTCGAAGGTCGGATCAAAAAAGTGTCTAGGATTTATTTGCGTGTGCGTCTGAAGATGTCGTGTGCAAAGTTTGGTGTTGATCGGGCGAGAAATGTGGGAGGAGTAGCGAAAAAACAGTTTTGCGGTTTTCGCGATTTAGCGAAAAATATTCATAGACGCAAATGGGCGTGGCCTAGGCCAAAAGATGCAGCAGACTCCAGTGCATCTGTGTGTACACGTTTTTGGACTCTGGGAGGTTCGGTGTGGAAGTTATAGCCCCAAACGCGTATTCCTTAGTATAGCGCCACCTAGGGACCGGCGTGTCTGGATTTTGTTATCTGAGTAGCGGTGCCGATTCTGGATCTAGTCATGCAATTGGCGCGTGTGCACCATTTACGGTTTGGGCTGTGGTACCACTTCTAAGGCGTACGAAATAATAATAATAATAATCCTTACAAAAACAATAGGGATCCAACCTGTTGGCTTGGACCCCTAATAATAATAATCCTTACAAAAACAATAGGGATCCAACCTGTTGGCTTGGACCCCTAATAATAATAAAAAAAATCCTTACAAAAACAATAGGGATCCAACCTGTTGGCTTGGACCCCTAACTAGAACTGCAAGCAGTTATGCAGGGGTCCAAGAAGTGTGCATTTCGCCGGCACAACGCGACAAGAAATGTGCGTTTCGCCGGCACAACGCGAAGCATGTGTTCAAAACGCTACCCTGAACCTGTGGATACAAAGGATTTGACTGTGGTAGGAGTAGCGAGAAGTCAGTTCGCGGCAATTTTTTTTAGAAGATATACAATTTCCTCGTTTATGACGCCCCCTAATGGCGAAATTTTCCGAAATTTTTATCGAACGTCATTAAGGTTAGCATTAACATGTGTATAGAATTTGGACTCGATCCGATGTCTAATTTTGGATATTTTGGATTTTTAATTTTCCACGTCTAATTTAGCTAATAAACAAATATTCAAAACTCTACCGTTTCGTCGTCGAAGGTCGGATCAAAAAACTGTTGATGATTTCTTTGCGTGTGCGTCTGAAGATACCGTGTGCAAAGTTTTGTGTCAATTGGTCAAGAAATGTGGGAGGAGTAGCGAAAAGGCAGTTTAGCTGTTTTTGCGATTTTGCATAAAGAAAATACTGACGCAAATGGGCCTGGCCTATGCCAAAAGATGCAGCTGACTCCATTGAATCTGTGCGTATAACGTTTTTGACTGTGGGAGCTTCGGTGTGGGAGTTATAGCCTAAAACGCGTTTTCAGAACATTCCATTGGCCAAATAGGAGATATATTATTTCGTCGTTTTTTGGCGCCGCCCTGTTGGCGAAATTTTCCAAAGACAATTTTCCTTTGCCAAATAACTCCCGCCTACATTATTAATTCTCGGCCATATTTTTTATATAGACTCGGGTTTGCCCTTTGATGGTTCCCTTATAGTTTGAAGAACATTCCTTTGGCCAATTAGAAGATATACAATTCCCTCGTTTATTGCGCCCCCTAATGGCGAAATATTCCGAATTCTTTATTGAACGCCATTAAGGGTTGCACCGACATGTGTCTAAAATCTGGACTTGATCCGACGTCTACTTTTGGTATTCTTTGAATTTTTGCGTTTCGACGTAAAACGTAGCCAATAAACAAATATTCAAAACGCTACCGTTTCGTCGTCGAAGGTCGGATCAAAAAACTGTTGATGATTCCTTTGCGTGTGCGTCGGAAGATGTCGTGTGCACAGTTTGGTGTTGATTGGTCAAGAAATGTGGGAGGAGTAGGGAAAAAACTGTTTTGCGGTTTTCGCGATTTAGCGAAAAATATTCATAGACGCAAATGGGCGTGGCCTAGCCCAAAAGATGCAGCAGACTCCAGTGCATCTGTGGGTATAACGTTTTTGACTGTGGGAGGTTCGGTGTGGGAGTTATAGCCCCAAACGCGTATTCCTTGGTATAGCGCCACCTAGTGGCCGGCATGTCTGGATTTTGTCGTCTGCGTAGTCGCCACGGATCTTGATCTAGTCATGCATTTGGCATGTCTGCACCATTTACGGTTTGGGCTGTGGGCACACTTTTAGGGAGGTAAGTATAACGAACTGCAAGCAGTTATGCAGGGGTCCAAGAAGTGTGCATTTCGCCGGCACAACGCGACAAGAAATGTGCGTTTCGCCGGCACAACGCGAAGCATGTGTTTAAAACGCTACCCTGAACCTGTGGATACAAAGGATTTGACTGTGGTAGGAGTAGCGAGAAGTCAGTGTAGCGTTTTCGCGGCGAAATTCTGTAGAAGATATACAATTTCCTTGTTTATTGCGCCCCCTAATGGCGAAATCTTCCGAAATTTTTATCGAACGTCACTAAGGTTAGCACCGACATGTCTGTAAATTTGGACTTGATCCGATGTATAATTCTGGATTTCTTTGGATTTTTGATTTTTCACGTCTAATTTAGCTAATAAACAAATATTCAAAACGCTACCGTTTCGTCGTCGAAGGTCGGATCAAAAAAGTGTATATGATTTTTTTGCGTGTGCGTCTGAAGATGCTGTGTGCCAAGGTTTGTGTCGATTGGTCAATAAATGTGGGAGGAGTAGCGAAAAAACAGTTTTGCGGTTTTCGCGATTTTGCGCAAAAAGATTAGTGACGCAAATGGGCGTGGCCTATGCCAAAAGATGCAGCAGACTCCAGTGCATCTGAGTGTACAAGTTTTTGAACTCTGGGAGGTTCGGTGTGGGAGTTATAGCCCCAAACGCGTATTCCTTGGTATGGCGCCACCTAGTGGCCGGCGTGTCTGGATTTTGTCGTCTGCGTAGTCCGAAGAGATCTGGATCTAGTCATGTCATTGGCGTGTGTGCACCATTTACGGTTTGGGCTGTGGTACCACTTTTAGGGGGGTAAGTATAACAAGAAGTGTGCATTTCGCCGGCACAACGCGACAAGAAATGTGAATTTCGCCGGCACAACGCGAAGCATGTGTTCAAAACGCTACCCTGAACTTGTGGATACAAAGGATTCGACTGTGGTAGGAGTAGCGAGAAGTCAGTGTAGCGTTTTCGCGGCAAAATTTTGTAGAAGATATACAATTTCCTCGTTTATTGCGCCCTCTAATGGCGAAATTGTCCGAAATTTTTATCGAACGTCATTAAGGTTAGCACCAACATGTGTGTAGAATTTGGACTCGATCCGATTTCTAATTTTGGATTTTTTTGTATTTTGGATTTTCCACGTCTAATTTAGCTAATATACCAATATTCAAAATGCTACCGTTTCGTCGTCGAAGGTCGGATCAAAAAACTGTATACGATTCCTTTGCGTGTGCGTCTGAAGATGTCGTGTGCAAAGTTTGGTGTCGATTGGTCAAGAAATGTGGGAGGAGTAGGGAAAAAACAGTTTTGCGGTTTTCGCGATTTAACGAAAAATATTCATAGACGCAAATGGGCGTGGCCTAGGCCAAAAGATGCAGCAGACTCCAGTGCATCTGTGTGTACACGTTTTTGGACTCTGGGAGGTTCGGTGTCGGAGTTATAGCCCCAAACGCGTATTCCCTGGTATAGCGCCACCTAGGGGCCGGCGTGTCTGGATTTTGTTATCTGAGTAGCGGTGCCGATTCTGGATCTAGTCATGTAATTGGCGCGTGTGCACCATTTACGGTTTGGGCTGTAGTCCCACTTTCAAGCCTGTAAGTATAACTAGAACTGCAAGCAGTTATGCAGGGGTCCAAGAAGTGTGCATTTCGCCGGCACAACGCGACAAGAAATGTGCATTTCGCCGGCACAACGCGAAGCAAGTATTCAAAACGCTACCGTGAACAACCTGTGGATATAAAGGTTTTGACTGTGAGAGGTTCAGTGTGGGAGTTTCGGCCCCAAACGCATTTTCCGCTACCGTTTAGTCGTCGACGGTTGGATCAAAATAGTTTTTACTGATTTGCAACGCAAAACATATATTCAAAACGCTACCGTTTCGTCAACGATGGTCGGATCAAAATAGTTTTGCTGATTTCTTGTAGTGTGCGTCTGAAGATGTCGTGTGCAAAGTTTGGTGTCAATTGGGCAAGAAATGTGGGAGGAGTAGCAAAAAGGCAGTTTAGCTGTTTTTGCGATTTTGCATAAAGAAAATACTGACGCAAATGGGCCTGGCCTATGCCAAAAGATGCAACTGACTCCAGTGAATCTGTGCGTATAACGTTTTTGACTGTGGGAGCTTTGGTGTGGGAGTTATAGCCTAAAACGCGTTTTCAGAACATTCCATTGGCCAAATAGGAGATGTATTATTTCGTCGTTTTTTGGCGCCGCCCTGTTGGCGAAATTTTCCAAAGACAATTTTCCTTTGCCAAATAACTCCCGCCTACATTATTAATTCTTGGCCATATTTTTTATATAGACTCGGGTTTGCCCCTTGATGGTTCCCTTATAGTTTGAAGAACATTCCTTTGGCCAATTAGAAGATATACAATTTCCTCGTTTATTGCGCCCCCTAATGGCGAAATATTCCGAATTCTTTATTGAACGCCATTAAGGGTAGCACCGACATGTGTCTAAAATTTGGACTTGATCCGACGTCTACTTTTGGTATTCTTTGAATTTTTGCGTTTTGACGTAAAACGTAGCCAATAAACAAATATTCAAAACGCTACCGTTTCGTCGTCGAAGGTCGGATCAAAAAACTGTTGATGATTCCTTTGCGTGTGCGTCTGAAGATGTCGTGTGCAAAGTTTGGTGTTGATTGGTCAAGAAATGTGGGAGGAGTAGGGAAAAAACTGTTTTGCGGTTTTCGCGATTTAGCGAAAAATATTCATAGACGCAAATGGGCGTGGCCTAGCCCAAAAGATGCAGCAGACTCCAGTGCATCTGTGGGTATAACGTTTTTGACTGTGGGAGGTTCGGTGTGGGAGTTATAGCCCCAAACGCGTATTCCTTGGTATAGCGCCACCTAGTGGCCGGCATGTCTGGATTTTGTCGTCTGCGTAGTCGCCACGGATCTTGATCTAGTCATGCATTTGGCATGTCTGCACCATTTACGGTTTGTGCTGTGGGCCCACTTCTAGGGGGGGAATAATAACTAGAACTGCAAGCAGTTATGCAGGGGTCCAAGAAGTGTGCATTTCGCCGGCACAACGCGACAAGAAATGTGCATTTCGCCGGCACAACGCGAACCAAGTATTCAAAACGCTACCGTGAACAACCTGTGGATATAAAGGTTTTGACTGTGAGAGGTTCAGTGTGGGAGTTTCGGCCCCAAACGCATTTTCCGCTACCGTTTAGTCGTCGACGGTTGGATCAAAATAGTTTTTACTGATTTGCAACGCAAAACATATATTCAAAACGCTACCGTTTCGTCAACGATGGTCGGATCAAAATAGTTTTGCTGATTTCTTGTAGTGTGCGTCTGAAGATGTCGTGTGCAAAGTTTGGTGTCAATTGGGCAAGAAATGTGGGAGGAGTAGCGAAAAGGCAGTTTAGCTGTTTTTTGCGATTTTGCATAAAGAAAATACTGACGCAAATGGGCCTGGCCTATGCCAAAAGATGCAACTGACTCCAGTGAATCTGTGCGTATAACGTTTTTGACTGTGGGAGCTTCGGTGTGGGAGTTATAGCCTAAAACGCGTTTTCAGAACATTCCATTGGCCAAATAGGAGATATATTATTTCGTCGTTTTTTGGCGCCGCCCTGTTGGCGAAATTTTCCAAAGACAATTTTCCTTTGCCAAATAACTCCCGCCTACATTATTAATTCTTGGCCATATTTTTTATATAGACTCGGGTTTGCCCTTTGATGGTTCCCTTATAGTTTGAAGAACATTCCTTTGGCCAATTAGAAAATATACAATTTCCTCGTTTATTGCGCCCCCTAATGGCGAAATATTCCGAATTCTTTATTGAACGCCATTAAGGGTAGCACCGACATGTGTCTAAAATTTGGACTTGATCCGACGTCTACTTTTGGTATTCTTTGAATTTTTGCGTTTCGACGTAAAACGTAGCCAATAAACAAATATTCAAAACGCTTCCGTTTCTTCGTCGAAGGTCGGATAAAAAAACTGTTGATGATTCCTTTGCGTGTGCGTCTGAAGATGTCGTGTGCAAAGTTTGGTGTTGATTGGTCAAGAAATGTGGGAGGAGTAGGGAAAAAACTGTTTTGCGGTTTTCGCGATTTAGCGAAAAATATTCATGGACGCAAATGGGCGTGGCCTATGCCAAAAGGTGCAGCAGACTCCAGTGAATCTGTGTGTACAAGGTTTTGAATGTGGGAGGTTCGGTGTGGGAGTTATAGCCGCAAACGCGTCTTTCCTTGGTATAGCGCCACCTAGTGGCCGGCGTGTCTGGATTTTGTCGTCTGCCTAGAACTCAGGGACCTGGATCTAGTCATGCAATTGGCGTGTCGGCACCATTTACGGTTTGGGCTGTGGACCCACTTCTAGGGGGGAATAATAATAACTAGAACTGCAAGCAGTTATGCAGGGGTCCAAGAAGTGTGCATTTCGCCGGCACAACGCGACAAGAAATGTGCATTTCGCCGGCACAAAGCGAACCAAGTATTCAAAACGCTACCGTGAACAACCTGTGGATATAAAGGTTTTGACTGTGAGAGGTTCAGTGTGGGAGTTTCGGCCCCAAACGCATTTTCCGCTACCGTTTAGTCGTCGACGGTTGGATCAAAATAGTTTTTACTGATTTGCAACGCAAAACATATATTCAAAACGCTACCGTTTCGTCAACGATGGTCGGATCAAAATAGTTTTGCTGATTTCTTGTAGTGTGCGTCTGAAGATGTCGTGTGCAAAGTTTGGTGTCAATTGGGCAAGAAATGTGGGAGGAGTAGCGAAAAGGCAGTTTAGCTGTTTTTGCGATTTTGCATAAAGAAAATACTGACGCAAATGGGCCTGGCCTATGCCAAAAGATGCAGCTGACTCCAGTGAATCTGTGCGTGTAACGTTTTTGACTGTGGGAGCTTTGGTGTGGGAGTTATAGCCTAAAACGCGTTTTCAGAACATTCCATTGGCCAAATAGGAGATATATTATTTCGTCGTTTTTTGGCGCCGCCCTGTTGGCGAAATTTTCCAAAGACAATTTTCCTTTGCCAAATAACTCCCGCCTATATTATTAATTCTTGGCCATATTTTTTATATAGACTCGGGTTTGCCCCTTGATGGTTCCCTTATAGTTTGAAGAACATTCCTTTGGCCAATTAGAAGATATACAATTTCCTCGTTTATTGCGCCCCCTAATGGCGAAATATTCCGAATTCTTTATTGAACGCCATTAAGGGTAGCACCGACATGTGTCTAAAATTTGGACTTGATCCGACGTTCACTTTTGGTATTCTTTGAATTTTTGCGTTTTGACGTAAAACGTAGCCAATAAACAAATATTCAAAACGCTACCGTTTCGTCGTCGAAGGTCGGATCAAAAAACTGTTGATGATTCCTTTGCGTGTGCGTCTGAAGATGTCGTGTGCAAAGTTTGGTGTTGATTGGTCAAGAAATGTGGGAGGAGTAGGGAAAAAACTGTTTTGCGGTTTTCGCGATTTAGCGAAAAATATTCATAGACGCAAATGGGCGTGGCCTAGCCCAAAAGATGCAGCAGACTCCTGTGCATCTGTGGGTATAACGTTTTTGACTGTGGGAGGTTCGGTGTGGGAGTTATAGCCCCAAACGCGTATTCCTTGGTATAGCGCCACCTAGTGGCCGGCATGTCTGGATTTTGTCGTCTGCGTACACATCACAGACCTGGATCTAGTCATGCAATTGGCGTGTCCGCACCATTTACGGTTTGGGGTGTGGGCCCACTTTTAGGGAAGGAAGTATAATAATAATAAAAATCCTTACAAAAACAATAGGGATCCAACCTGTTGGCTTGGACCCCTAATAACTAGAACTGCAAGCAGTTATGCAGGGGTCCAAGAAGTGTGCATTTCGCCGGCACAACGCGACAAGAAATGTGCATTTCGCCGGCACAACGCGAACCAAGTATTCAAAACGCTACCGTGAACAACCTGTGGATATAAAGGTTTTGACTGTGAGAGGTTCAGTGTGGGAGTTTCGGCCCCAAACGCATTTTCCGCTACCGTTTAGTGTTCGACGGTTGGATCAAAATAGTTTTTACTGATTTGCAACGCAAAACATATATTCAAAACGCTACCGTTTCGTCAACGATGGTCGGATCAAAATAGTTTTGCTGATTTCTTGTAGTGTGCGTCTGAAGATGTCGTGTGCAAAGTTTGGTGTCAATTGGGCAAGAAATGTGGGAGGAGTAGCGAAAAGGCAGTTTAGCTGTTTTTGCGATTTTGCATAAAGAAAATACTGACGCAAATGGGCCTGGCCTATGCCAAAAGATGCAGCTGACTCCAGTGAATCTTTGCGTATAACGTTTTTGACTGTGGGAGCTTCGGTGTGGGAGTTATAGCCTAAAACGCGTTTTCAGAACATTCCATTGGCCAAATAGGAGATATATTATTTCATCGTTTTTTGGCGCCGCCCTGTTGGCGAAATTTTCCAAAGACAATTTTCCTTTGCCAAATAACTCCCGCCTACATTATTAATTCTTGGCCATATTTTTTATATAGACTCGGGTTTGCCCCTTGATGGTTCCCTTATAGTTTGAAGAACATTCCTTTGGCCAATTAGAAGATATAAAATTTCCTCGTTTATTGCGCCCCCTAATGGCGAAATATTCCGAATTCTTTATTGAACGCCACTAAGGGTAGCACCGACATGTGTCTAAAATTTGGACTTGATCTGACGTCTACTTTTGGTATTCTTTGAATTTTTGCGTTTCGACGTAAAACGTAGCCAATAAACAAATATTCAAAACGCTACCGTTTCGTCGTCGAAGGTCGGATAAAAAAACTGTTGATGATTCCTTTGCGTGTGCGTCGGAAGATGTGGGGTGGAAAGTTTGGTGTTGATTGGTCAAGAAATGTGGGAGGAGTAGGGAAAAAACAGTTTTGCGGTTTTCGCGATTTAGCGAAAAATATTCATAGACGCAAATGGGCGTGGCCTAGCCCAAAAGATGCAGCAGACTCCAGTGCATCTGTGGGTATAACGTTTTTGACTGTGGGAGGTTCGGTGTGGGAGTTATAGCCCCAAACGCGTATTCCTTGGTATAGCGCCACCTAGTGGCCGGCATGTCTGGATTTTGTCGTCTGCGTAGTCGCCACGGATCTTGATCTAGTCATGCATTTGGCATGTCTGCACCATTTACGGTTTGTGCTGTGGGCCCACTTCTAGGGGGGGAATAATAATAATAATAATAATAATAATAATAATCCTTACAAAAACAATAGGGATCCAACCTGTTGGCTTGGACCCCTAACTAGAACTGCAAGCAGTTATGCAGGGGTCCAAGAAGTGTGCATTTCGCCGGCACAACGCGACAAGAAATGTGCATTTCGCCGGCACAACGCGGAGCATATGTTCAAAACGCTACCCTGAACCTGTGGATACAAAGGATTTGACTGTGGTAGGAGTAGCGAGAAGTCAGTGTAGCGTTTTCGCGGCGAAATTTTGTAGAAGATATACAATTTCCTCGTTTATTGCGCCCCCTAATGGCGAAATTTTCCAAAATTTTTATCGAACGTCATTAAGGTTACCACCAACATGTGTCTAAAATTTGGACTCGATCCGATGTCTAATTTTTGAATTTTCTGGTTTTTTAATTTTCCACGTGTAATTTAGCTAATAAACCAATATTCAAAACGCTACCGTTTCGTCGTCGAAGGTCGGATCAAAAAACTGTATACGATTCCTTTGCGTGTGCGTCTGAAGATGTCGTGTGCAAAGTTTGGTGTCGATTGGTCAAGAAATGTGGGAGGAGTAGGGAAAAAACAGTTTTGCGGTTTTCGCGATTTAGCGAAAAATATTCATAGACGCAAATGGGCGTGGCCTAGGCCAAAAGATGCAGCAGACTCCAGTGCATCTGTGTGTACAAGTTTTTGGACTGTGGGAGGTTCGGTGTGGGAGTTATAGCCCCAAACGTGTTTCTCCTTGGTATAGCGCCACCTAGTGGCCGGCATGTCTGGATTTGGTTATCTGAGTAGCGGTGCCGGTACTGGTTCTAGTCATGTAATTGGCGCGTGTGCACCATTTACGGTTTGGGCTGTGGTTCCACTTTCACGGGGAGGTAGTATAATAATAATAACTAGAACTGCAAGCAGTTATGCAGGGGTCCAAGAAGTGTGCATTTCGCCGGCACAACGCGACAAGAAATGTGCATTTAGCCGGCAAAACGCGAAGCATGTGTTCAAAACGCTACCCTGAACCTGTGGATACAAAGGATTTGACTGTGGTAGGAGTAGCGAGAAGTCAGTGTGGCGTTTTCGCGGCGAAATTTTGTAGAAGATAAACAATTTCCTCGTTAATTGCGCCCCCTAATGGCGAAATATTCCGATTTTTTTATTCAACGCCATTAAGGGTAGCACCGACATGTGTCAAAAATTTGGACTTGATCCGATTTCTAATTCTTGATTTTTTTGGATTTTTGATTTTCCACGTCAAATTTAGCTAATTAACAAATATTCAAAACGCTACCGTTTCGTCGTCGAAGGTCGGATCAAAAAACTGTCCGACGATTCCTTTGCGTGTGCGTCTGAAGATGTCGTGTGCAAAGTTTGGTGTCGATTGGTCAAGAAATGTGGGAGGAGTAGCGAAAAAACAGTTTTGCGGTTTTCGCAATTTAGCGAAAAATATTCATGGACGCAAATGGGCGTGGCCTAGGCCAAAAGATGCAGCAGACTCCAGTGCATCTGTGTGTACAAGTTTTTGGACTCTGGGAGGTTCGGTGTGGGAGTTATAGCCCCAAACGCGTATTCCTTGGTATAGCGCCACCTAGTGACCGGTGTGTCCGGATTTTGTCGTCTGCATAGTCTTCACTGACCTGGATCTAGTCATGCAATTGGCGTGTCGGCACCATTTACGGTTTGGGCTGTGGTACCACTTTCTTGGTAGGAAGTATAATAAAAAGAATAATAATCCTTACAAAAACAATAGGGATCCAACCTGTTGGCTTGGACCCCTAATAAAAAAAATCCTTACAAAAACAATAGGGATCCAACCTGTTGGCTTGGACCCCTAATAATAATAATAACTAGAACTGCAAGCAGTTATGCAGGGGTCCAAGAAGTGTGCATTTCGCCGGCACAACGCGACAAGAAATGTGCATTTCGCCGGCACAACGCGAAGCATGTGTTCAAAACGCTACCCTGTACCTGTGGATACAAAGGATTTGACTGTGGTACGAGTAGCGAGAAGTCAGTGTAGCGTTTTCGCGGCGAAATTTTGTAGAAGATATACAATTTCCTTGTTTATTGCGCCCCCTAATGGCGAAATTTTCCGATATTTTTATCGAACGTCATTAAGGTTAGCACCAACAAGTCTGTAAAATTTGGGCTCGATCCGATGTATAATTCTGGATTTCTTCGGATTTTTGACTTTTCACGTCTAATTTAGCTAATAAACAAATATTCAAAACGCTACCGTTTCGTCGTCGAAGGTCGGATCAAAAAAGTGTCTAGGATTTCTTTGCGTGTGCGTCTGAAGATGTCGTGTGCAAAGTTTGGTGTTGATCGGGCGAGAAATGTGGGAGGAGTAGCGAAAAAACAGTTTTGCGGTTTTCGCGATTTAGCGAAAAATATTCATAGACGCAAATGGGCGTGGCCTAGGCCAAAAGATGCAGCAGACTCCAGTGCATCTGTGTGTACAAGTTTTTGGACTCTGGGAGGTTCGGTGTGGAAGTTATAGCCCCAAACGCATATTCCTTGGTATAGCGCCACCTAGGGACCGGCGTGTCTGGATTTTGTTATCTGAGTAGCGGTGCCGATTCTGGATCTAGTCATGCAATTGGCGCGTGTGCACCATTTACGGTTTGGGCTGTGGTACCACTTCTAAGGCGTACGAAATAATAATAATAACTAGAACTGCAAGCAGTTATGCAGGGGTCCAAGAAGTGTGCATTTCGCCGGCACAACGCGAAGCATGTGTTCAAAAATTGAGAAACAGCGTGTGCCAAAAGATGCAGCTGATTCCAGTGAATCTGTGGATATAAAGGTTTTGACTGTGGGAGCTTCGGTGTGGGAGTTATAGCCCAAAACGCGTTTTCAGAACATTCCATTGGCCAGTTAGGAGATGTATTATTTCGTCGTTTATTTGCGCCCCCTTGTGGCGAAATTTTCCAAAGACAATTTTCCTTTGCCAAATAACTCCCGCCCACATTAATAATTCTTGGCCATATTTTTTATATAGACTCGGGTTTGCCCCTTGATGGTTCCCTTATAGTTTGAAGAACATTCCTTTGGCCAATTAGAAGATATACAATTTCCTTGTTTATTGCGCCCCCTAATGGCGGAATTTTCCGAAATTTTTATCGAACGTCATTAAGGTTAGCTCCAACATGTGTGTAGAATTTGGACTCGATCCGATGTCTAATTTTGGATTTTTTGGGATTTTTAATTTTCCACGTCTAATTTAGCTAATAAACAAATATTCAAAACTCTACCGTTTCGTCGTCGAAGGTCGGATCAAAAAACTGTATACGATTTCTTTGCGTGTGCGTCTGAAGATGCCGTGTGCAAAGTTTGGTGTTGATTGGTCAAGAAATGTGGGAGGAGTAGGGATAAAACAGTTTTGCGGTTTTCGCGATTTTGCGAAAAAAAATTATAGACGCAAATGGGCGTGGCCTATGCCAAAAGATGCAGCAGACTCCAGTGAATCTGTGTGTACAAGGTTTTGAATGTGGGAGGTTCGGTGTGGGAGTTATAGCCCCAAACGCGTCTTTCCTTGGTATAGCGCCACCTAGTGGCCGGCGTGTCTGGATTTGGTCGTCTGCTTAGAACTCAGGGCCCTGGATCTAGTCATGCAATTGGCGTGTCGGCACCATTTACGGTTTGGGCTGTGGACCCACTTCTAGGGGGGAATAATAATAATAATAATAATAATAATAAAAAAATCCTTACAAAAACAATAGGGATCCAACCTGTTGGCTTGGACCCCTAAAAAGAAAAATCCTTACAAAAACAATAGGGATCCAACCTGTTGGCTTGGACCCCTAACTAGAACTGCAAGCAGTTATGCAGGGGTCCAAGAAGTGTGCATTTCGCCGGCACAACGCGACAAGAAATGTGCATTTCGCCGGTACAACGCGAAGCATGTGTTCAAAACGCTACCCTGAACCTGTGGATACAAAGGATTTGACTGTGGTAGGAGTAGCGAGAAGTCAGTGTAGCGTTATCGCGGCGAAATTTTGTAGAAGATATACAATTTCCTCGTTTATTGCGCCCCCTAACGGCGAAATTGTCCGAAATTTTTATCGAACGTCATTAAGGTTAGCACCAACATGTGTGTAGAATTTGGACTCGATCCGATGTCTAATTTTGGATTTTCGATTTTCCACGTCTAATTTAGCTAATATACCAATATTCAAAATGCTATCGTTTCGTCGTCGAAGGTCGGATCAAAAAACTGTATATGATTCCTTTGCGTGTGCGTCTGAAGATGTCGTGTGCAAAGTTTTGTGTCGATTGGTCAAGAAATGTGGGAGGAGTAGCGAAAAAACAGTTTTGCGGTTTTCGCGATTTTGCGAAAAAAAATTATAGACGCAAATGGGCGTGGCCTATGCCAAAAGATGCAGCAGACTCCAGTGAATCTGTGTGTACGAGGTTTTGAATGTGGGAGGTTCGGTGTGGGATTTGTAGCCCCAAACGCGTCTTTCCTTGGTATAGCGCCACCTAGTGGCCGGCGTGTCTGGATTTTGTCGTCTGCTTAGAACTCAGGGCCCTGGATCTAGTCATGCAATTGGCGTGTCGGCACCATTTACGGTTTGGGCTGTGGACCCACTTCTAGGGGGGAATAATAATAACAAGAAGTGTGCATTTCGCCGGCACAACGCGACAAGAAATGTGCATTTCGCCGGAAAAACGCGAAGCATGTGTTCAAAACGCTACCCTGAACCTGTGGAGTAGCGAGAAGTCAGTGTAGCGTTTTCGCGGCGAAATTTTTGTAGAAGATATACAATTTCCTCGTTTATTGCGCCCCCTAATGGCGAAATTTTCCGAAATTTTTATCGAAGGTCAATAATGTTAGCACCAACATGTGTCTAAAATTTGGACTCGATCCGATGTCTAATTTTGGAATTTTTTGGTTTTTTAATTTTCCACGTCTAATTTAGCTAATAAAAGAATATTCAAAACTCTACCGTTTCGTCGTCGAAGGTCGGATCAAAAAACTGTATATGATTTCTTTGCGTGTGCGTCTGAAGATGCCGTGTGCAAAGTTTGGTGTTGATTGGTCAAGAAATGTGCGAGGAGTAGCGAAAAAACAGTTTTGCGGTTTTCGCGATTTAGCGAAAAATATTCATAGACGCAAATGGGCGTGGCCTATACCAAAAGATGCAGCAGACTCCAGTGAATCTGTTTGTACAAGGTTTTGAATGTGGGAGGTTCGGTGTGGGAGTTATAGCCCCAAACGCGTCTTTCCTTGGTATAGCGCCACCTAGTGGCCGGCGTGTCTGGATTTGGTCGTCTGCTTAGAACTCAGGGCCCTGGATCTAGTCATGCAATTGGCGTGTCGGCACCATTTACGGTTTGGGCTGTGGACCCACTTCTAGGGGGGAATAATAATAATAATAATAATAATAATAATAATAATAAAAAAAATCCTTACAAAAACAATAGGGATCCAACCTGTTGGCTTGGACCCCTAATAATAATTATGCAGGGGTCCAAGAAGTGTGCATTTCGCCGGCACAACGCGAACCAAGTATTCAAAACGCTACCGTGAACAACCTGTGGATATAAAGGTTTTGACTGTGAGAGGTTCAGTGTGGGAGTTTCGGCCCCAAACGCATTTTCCGCTACCGTTTAGTCGTCGTTGGATCAAAATAGTTTTTACTGATTTGCAACGCAAAACATATATTCAAAACGCTACCGTTTCGTCAACGATGGTCGGATCAAAATAGTTTTGCTGATTTCTTGTAGTGTGCGTCTGAAGATGTCGTGTGCAAAGTTTGGTGTCAATTGGGCAAGAAATGTGGGAGGAGTAGCGAAAAGGCAGTTTAGCTGTTTTTGCGATTTTGCATAAAGAGAATACTGACGCAAATGGGCCTGGCCTATGCCAAAGGATGCAGCTGACTCCAGTGAATCTGTGCGTATAACGTTTTTGACTGTGGGAGCTTCGGTGTGGGAGTTATAGCCTAAAACGCGTTTTCAGAACATTCCATTGGCCAAATAGGAGATATATTATTTCGTCGTTTTTTGGCGCCGCCCTGTTGGCGAAATTTTCCAAAGACAATTTTCCTTTGCCAAATAACTCCCGCCTACATTATTAATTCTTGGCCATATTTTTTATATAGACTCGGGTTTGCCCCTTGATGGTTCCCTTATAGTTTGAAGAACATTCCTTTGGCCAATTAGAATATATACAATTTCCTCGTTTATTGCGCCCCCTAATGGCGAAATATTCCGAATTCTTTATTGAACGCCATTAAGGGTAGCACCGACATGTGTCTAAAATTTGGACTTGATCCGACGTCTACTTTTGGTATTCTTTGAATTTTTGCGTTTTGACGTAAAACGTAGCCAATAAACAAATATTCAAAACGCTACCGTTTCGTCGTCGAAGGTCGGATCAAAAAACTGTTGATGATTCCTTTGCGTGTGCGTCTGAAGATGTCGTGTGCAAAGTTTGGTGTTGATTGGTCAAGAAATGTGGGAGGAGTAGGGAAAAAAACTGTTTTGCGGTTTTCGCGATTTAGCGAAAAATATTCATAGACGCAAATGGGCGTGGCCTAGCCCAAAAGATGCAGCAGACTCCAGTGCATCTGTGTGTATAAAGTTTTGAATGTGGGAGGTTCGGTGTGGGAGTTATAGCCCCAAACGCGTATTCCTTGGTATAGCGCCACCTAGTGGCCGGCATGTCTGGATTTTGTCGTCTGCCGTCACCTCACGGACCTGGATCTAGTCATGCATTTGGCATGTCTGCACCATTTACGGTTTGGGCTGTGGGCCCACTTCTAGGGGGGGAATAATAATAATAATAATAACTAGAACTGCAAGCAGTTATGCAGGGGTCCAAGAAGTGTGCATTTCGCCGGCACAACGCGACAAGAAATGTGCATTTCGCCGGCACAACGCGGAGCATATGTTCAAAACGCTACCCTGAACCTGTGGATACAAAGGATTTGACTGTGGTAGGAGTAGCGAGAAGTCAGTGTAGCGTTTTCGCGGCGAAATTTTGTAGAAGATATACAATTTCCTCGTTTATTGCGCCCCCTAATGGCGAAATTTTCCAAAATTTTTATCGAACGTCATTAAGGTTACCACCAACATGTGTCTAAAATTTGGACTCGATCCGATGTCTAATTTTTGAATTTTCTGGTTTTTTAATTTTCCACGTGTAATTTAGCTAATAAACCAATATTCAAAACGCTACCGTTTCGTCGTCGAAGGTCGGATCAAAAAACTGTATACGATTCCTTTGCGTGTGCGTCTGAAGATGTCGTGTGCAAAGTTTGGTGTCGATTGGTCAAGAAATGTGGGAGGAGTAGGGAAAAAACAGTTTTGCGGTTTTCGCGATTTAGCGAAAAATATTCATAGACGCAAATGGGCGTGGCCTAGGCCAAAAGATGCAGCAGACTCCAGTGCATCTGTGTGTACAAGTTTTTGGACTGTGGGAGGTTCGGTGTGGGAGTTATAGCCCCAAACGTGTTTCTCCTTGGTATAGCGCCACCTAGTGGCCGGCATGTCTGGATTTGGTTATCTGAGTAGCGGTGCCGGTACTGGTTCTAGTCATGTAATTGGCGCGTGTGCACCATTTACGGTTTGGGCTGTGGTTCCACTTTCACGGGGAGGTAGTATAATAATAATAATAAACTAGAACTGCAAGCAGTTATGCAGGGGTCCAAGAAGTGTGCATTTCGCCGGCACAACGCGACAAGAAATGTGCGTTTCGCCGGCACAACACGAAGCATGTGTTCATAACGCTACCCTGAACCTGTGGATACAAAGGATTTGACTGTGGTAGGAGTAGCGAGAAGTCAGTGTAGCGTTTTTGCGGCGAAATTTTGTAGAAGATATACAATTTCCTCGTTTATTGCGCCCCCTAATGGCGGAATTTTCCGAAATTTTTATCGAACGTCATTAAGGTTAGCACCAACATGTGTGTAGAATTTGGACTCGAACCGATGTCTAATTTTGTATTTTTTTGTATTTTTGATTTTCCACGTCAAATTTAGCTAATATACCAATATTCAAAATGCTATCGTTTCGTCGTCGAAGGTCGGATCAAAAAACTGTATATGATTCCTTTGCGTGTGCGTCTGAAGATGTCGTGTGCAAAGTTATGTGTCGATTGGTCAAGAAATGTGGGAGGAGTAGGGAAAAATCTTTTTTGCGGTTTTCGCGATTTAGCGAAAAATATTCATGGACGCAAATGGGCGTGGCCTATGCCAAAAGATGCAGCAGACTCCAGTGCATCTGTGTGTACAAGTTTTTGGACTGTGGGAGGTTCGGTGTGGGAGTTATAGCCCCAAACGCGTATTCCTTGGTATAGCGCCACCTAGGGACCGGCGTGTCTGGATTTTGTTATCTGAGTAGCGGTGCCGATTCTGGATCTAGTCATGTAATTGGCGCATGTGCACCATTTACGGTTTGGGCTGTAGTTCCACTTTCACCGCGGGAAGAATAAGAAGAATCGCTACAAAAACAATAGGGATCCAACCTGTTGGCTTGGACCCCTAAAAAAATCCTTACAAAAACAATAGGGATCCAACCTGTTGGCTTGGACCCCTAATAATAATAATAATAATAATAATCCTTACAAAAACAATAGGGATCCAACCTGTTGGCTTGGACCCCTAATAAAAAAAATCCTTACAAAAACAATAGGGATCCAACCTGTTGGCTTGGACCCCTAATAACTAGAACTGCAAGCAGTTATGCAGGGGTCCAAGAAGTGTGCATTTCGCCGGCACAACGCGAAGCATGTGTTCGAAGTTGAGGAACGGCGTATGACAAAAGATGCAGCTGACTCCAGTGAATCTGTGGATATAAAGGTTTTGACTGTGGGAGCTTCGGTGTGGAAGTTATAGCCCAAAACGCGTTTACAGAACATTCCATTGGCCAAATAGGAGATATACAATGTCGTCGTTTTTTGGCGCCGCCCTGTTGGCGAAATTTTCCAAAGACAATTTTCCTTTTCCAAATAACTCCCGCCCACATTAATAATTCTTGGCCATATTTTTTATATAGACTCGGGTTTCCCCCTTGATGGTTTCCGTATAGTTTGAAGAACATTCCTTGGGCCAATTAGAAGATATACAATTTCCTCGTTTATTGCGCCCCCTAATGGCGAAAAATTCCGGAATTTTTATCGAACGACAATAAGGTTAGCACCAACATGTCTGTACAATTTGGACTCGATCCGATGTCTGATTTTGGATTTTTTTGGATTTTTGATTTTCCACGTCTAATTTAGCTAATATTCCAATATTCAAAATGCGACCGTTTCGTCGTCGAAGGTCGGATCAAAAAACTGTTGATGATTTCTTTGCGTGTGCGTCTGAAGATGCCGTGTGCAAAGTTTTGTGTCAATTGGTCAAGAAATGTGGGAGGAGTAGCGAAAAAACAGTTTTGCGGTTTTCGCGATTTTGCGAAAAAAAATTATAGACGCAAATGGGCGTGGCCTATGCCAAAAGATGCAGCGGACTCCAGTGAATCTGTGTGTACAAGGTTTTGAATGTGGGAGGTTCGGTGTGGGAGTTATAGCCCCAAACGCGTCTTTCCTTGGTATAGCGCCACCTAGTGGCCGGCGTGTCTGGATTTGGTCGTCTGCTTAGAACTCAGGGCCCTGGATCTAGTAATGCAATTGGCGTGTCGGCACCATTTACGGTTTGGGCTGTGGACCCACTTCTAGGGGGGAATAATAATAATAACTAGAACTGCAAGCAGTTATGCAGGGGTCCAAGAAGTGTGCATTTCGCCGGCACAACGCGAAGCATGTGTTCAAAAATTGAGAAACAGCGTGTGCCAAAAGATGCAGCTGACTCCAGTGAATCTGTGGATATAAAGGTTTTGACTGTGGGAGCTTCGGTGTGGGAGTTATAGCCCAAAACGCGTTTTCAGAACATTCCATTGGCCAGTTAGGAGATGTATTATTTCGTCGTTTATTTGCGCCCCCTTGTGGCGAAATTTTCCAAAGACAATTTTCCTTTGCCAAATAACTCCCGCCCACATTAATAATTCTTGGCCATATTTTTTATATAGACTCGGGTTTGCCCCTTGATGGTTCCCTTATAGTTTGAAGAACATTCCTTTGGCCAATTAGAAGATATACAATTTCCTCGTTTATTGCGCCCCCTTACAGCGAAATATTCCGATTATTTTACTGAACGCCAGTAGGGGTAGCATCGACATGTGTCAAAAATTTGGACTTGATCCGATGTTTAATTTTGGTATTCTTTAATTTTTTTGCGTTTCGACGTAAAACGTAGCTAATAAACAAATATTCAAAACGCTACCGTTTCGTCGTCAAAGGGCAAATCAAAAAAGTGTTTTAAAATTTCTTTGCGTGTCTGTCTGAAGATGTCGTGTGCAAAGTTTGGTGTTGATTGGTCAAGAAATGTGGGAGGAGTAGCGAAAAAACAGTTTTACGGTTTTCGCGGTTTTGCGAAAAAAAATTACAGACGCAAATGGGCGTGGCCTATGCCAAAAGATGCAGCAGACTCCAGTGGATATGTGGGTACAAGTTTTTGACTGTGGGAGGTTTGGTGTGGGAGTTATAGCCCCAAACGCGTTTTCCCTTGGTATAGCGCCACCTAGTGTTCGGCGTGTCTGGATTTTGTCGTCTGCGTAGTCCGAAGAGATCTGGATCTAGTCATGCAATTCGCGTGTCGGCACCATTTACGGTTTGGGCTGTGGTCCCACTTTTAGGGAGGTAAGAATAATAACTAGAACTGCAAGCAGTTATGCAGGGGTCCAAGAAGTGTGCATTTCGCTGGCACAACGCGACAAGAAATGTGCATTTCGCCGGCACATCGCGAAGCATGTGTTGAAAACGCTACCCTGAACCTGTGGATACAAAGGATTTGACTGTGGTAGGAGTAGCGAGAAGTCAGTGTAGCGTTTTTGCGGCGAAATTTTGTAGAAGATACACAATTTCCTTGTTTATTGAACCCCCTAATGGCGAAATTTTCCGAAATTTTTATCGAACGTCATTAAGGTTAGCACCAACATGTCTGTAAAATTTGGGCTCGATCCGATGTATAATTCTGGATTTCTTCGGATTCTTGACTTTTCACGTCTAATTTAGCTAATAAACAAATATTCAAAACGCTACCGTTTCGTCGTCGAAGGTCGGATCAAAAAAGTGTCTAGGATTTCTTTGCGTGTGCGTCTGAAGATGTCGTGTGCAAAGTTTGGTGTTGATTGGGCGAGAAATGTGGGAGGAGTAGCGAAAAAACAGTTTTGCGGTTTTCGCGATTTAGCGAAAAATATTCATAGACGCAAATGGGCGTGGCCTAGGCCAAAAGATGCAGCAGACTCCAGTGCATCTGTGTGTACAAGTTTTTGGACTCTGGGAGGTTCGGTGTGGAAGTTATAGCCCCAAACGCGTATTCCTTGGTATAGCGCCACCTAGGGACCGGCGTGTCTGGATTTTGTTATCTGAGTAGCGGTGCCGATTCTGGATCTAGTCATGCAATTGGCGCGTGTGCACCATTTACGGTTTGGGCTGTGGTACCACTTCTAAGGCGTACGAAATAATAATAATAATAATCCTTACAAAAACAATAGGGATCCAACCTGTTGGCTTGGACCCCTAATAATAATAATCCTTACAAAAACAATAGGGATCCAACCTGTTGGCTTGGACCCCTGACTAGAACTGCAAGCAGTTATGCAGGGGTCCAAGAAGTGTGCATTTCGCCGGCACAACGCGAAGCATGTGTTCAAAACAAATTGGCTTGGCCTATGCCAAAAGATGCAACTGACTCCAGTGAATCTGTGGATATAAAGGTTTTGACTGTGGGAGCTTCGGTGTGGGAGTTATAGCCTAAAACGCGTTTTCAGAACATTCCATTGGCCAAATGGGAGATAGATAATGTTGTCGTTTTTTGGCGCCGCCCTGTTGGCGAAATTTTACGAAGACAATTTTCCTTTTCCAAATAACTCCCGCCCACATTAATAATTCTTGGCCATATTTCCTAGATAGACTCGGGATTGCCCCTTGATGTTTTCCCTCGAGTTTGAAGAACATTCCTCAGGCCAATTAGAAGATATACAATTTCCTCGTTTATTGCGCCCCCTAATGGCGAAATATTCCGAATCTTTTAATGAACGCCATTAAGGGTAGCACCGACATGTGTCTAAAATTTGGACTTGATCCGATGTCTAATTTTGGTATTCTTTGAATTTTTGCGTTTCGACGTAAAACGTAGCCAATAAATAAATATTCAAAACGCTACCGTTTCGTCGTCGAAGGTCGGATCAAAAAACTGTTGATGATTCCTTTGCGTGTGCGTCTGAAGATGCTGTGTGCAAAGTTTGGTGTTGATTGGTCGAGAATTGTGGGAGGAGTAGCGAAAAAACATTTTTGCGGTTTTCGCGATTTAGCGAAAAATATTCATGGACGCAAATGGGCGTGGCCTAGGCCAAAAGATGCAGCAGACTCCAGTGAATATGTGGGTACAAGTTTTTGACTGTGGGAGGTTCGGTGTGGGAGTTATAGCCCCAAACGCGTATTCCTTGGTATAGCGCCACCTAGTGACCGGCGCGTCTGGATTTTGTCGTCTGCTTAGTCCGAACAGATCTGGATCTAGTCATGCAATTCGCGTGTCGGCACCATTTACGGTTTGGGCTGTGGTCCCACTTTTAGGGGGGTAAGTATAACTAGAACTGCAAGCAGTTATGCAGGGGTCCAAGAAGTGTGCATTTCGCCGGCACAACGCGGAGTATGTGTTCAAAACAAATGGGCTTGGCCTATGCCAAAAGATGCAACTGACTCCAGTGAATCTGTGGATATAAAGGTTTTGACTGTGGGAGGTTCGTTGTGGGAGTTATAGCCCAAAACGCATTTTGAGAACATTCCATTGGCCAGTTAGGAGATATATTATTTCGTCGTTTTTTTGCGACCCCTTGTGGCGAAATTTTCCAAAGACAATTTTCCTTTGCCAAATAACTCCCGCCCACATTAATAATTCTTGGCCATATTTTTTATATAGACTCGGATTTGCCCCTTGATGGTTCCCTTATAGTTTGAAGAACATTCCTTTGGCCAATTAGAAGATATACAATTTCCTCGTTTATTGCGCCCCCTTATGGCGAAATATTCCGATTATTTTACTGAACGCCAGTAGGGGTAGCATCGACATGTGTCAAAAATGTGGACTTGATCCGATGTTTAATTTTGGTATTTTTTAATTTTTTTGCGTTTCGACGTAAAACGTAGCTAATAAACAGATATTCAAAACGCTACCGTTTCGTCGTCAAAGGGCAAATCAAAAAAGTGTTCAAAAATGTCTTTGCGTGTCTGTCTGAAGATGTCGTGTGCAAAGTTTGGTGTTGATTGGTCAAGAAATGTGGGAGGAGTAGCGAAAAAACAGTTTTACGGTTTTCGCGATTTTGCGAAAAAAAATTATAGACGCAAATGGGCGTGGCCTATGCCAAAAGATGCAGCAGACTCCAGTGGATATGTGGGTACAAGTTTTTGACTGTGGGAGGTTCGGTGTGGGAGTTATAGCCCCAAACGCGTTTTCCCTTGGTATAGCGCCACCTAGTGTTCGGCGTGTCTGGATTTTGTCGTCTGCGTAGTCCGAAGAGATCTGGATCTAGTCATGCAATTCGCGTGTCGGCACCATTTACGGTTTGGGCTGTGGTCCCACTTTTAGGGAGGTAAGAATAATAACTAGAACTGCAAGCAGTTATGCAGGGGTCCAAGAAGTGTGCATTTCGCCGGCACAACGCGACAAGAAATGTGCATTTCGCCGGCACAACGCGAAGCATGTGTTGAAAACGCTACCCTGAACCTGTGGATACAAAGGATTTGACTGTGGTAGGAGTAGCGAGAAGTCAGTGTGGCGTTTTCGCGGCGAAATTTTGTAGAAGATATACAATTTCCTCGTTTATTGCGCCCCCTAATGGCGGAATTTTCCGAAATTTTTATCGAACGACATTAAGGTTAGCACAAACATGTGTGTAAAATTTGGACTCGATCCGATGTCTAATTTTTGATTTTTTTGGATTTTTAATTTTCCACGTCTAATTTAGCTAATAAACCAATATTCAAAACTCTACCGTTTCGTCGTCGAAGGTCGGATCAAAAAACTGTCTAAGATTTCTATGCGTGTGCGTCTGAAGATGTCGTGTGCAAAGTTTGGTGTCGATTGGTCAAGAAATGTGGGAGGAGTAGGGAAAAAACAGTTTTGCGGTTTTCGCGATTTAGCGAAAAATATTCATAGACGCAAATGGGCGTGGCCTAGGCCAAAAGATGCAGCAGACTCCAGTGCATCTGTGTGTACAAGTTTTTGGACTGTGGGAGGTTCGGTGTGGGAGTTATAGCCCCAAACGCGTATTCCTTGGTATAGCGCCACCTAGTGGCCGGCGTGTCTGGATTTTGTCGTCTGCATAGTCTTCACTGACCTGGATCTAGTCATGCAATTGGCGTGTGTGCAACATTTACGGTATGGGCTGTATTCCCACTTTCTTGGTAGGAAGTATAATAATAATAATAAGAAAAATCCCTACAAAAACAATAGGGATCCAACCTGTTGGCTTGGACCCCTAATAATAATCCTTACAAAAACAATAGGGATCCAACCTGTTGGCTTGGACCCCTAACTAGAACTGCAAGCAGTTATGCAGGGGTCCAAGAAGTGTGCATTTCGCCGGCACAACGCGACAAGAAATGTGCATTTCGCCGGCACAACGCGAAACAAGTATTCAAAACGCTACCGTGAACAACCTGTGGATATAAAGGTTTTGACTGTGAGAGGTTCAGTGTGGGAGTTTCGGCCCCAAACCCATTTTCCGCTACCGTTTAGTCGTCGACGGTTGGATCAAAATAGTTTTTACTGATTTGCAACGCAAAACATATATTCAAAACGCTACCGTTTCGTCAACGATGGTCGGATCAAAATAGTTTTGCTGATTTCTTGTAGTGTGCGTCTGAAGATGTCGTGTGCAAAGTTTGGTGTCAATTGGCCAAGAAATGTGGGAGGAGTAGCGAAAAGGCAGTTTAGCTGTTTTTGCGATTTTGCATAAAGAAAATACTGACGCAAATGGGCCTGGCCTATGCCAAAAGATGCAGCTGACTCCAGTGAATCTGTGCGTATAACGTTTTTGACTGTGGGAGCTTTGGTGTGGGAGTTATAGCCTAAAACGCGTTTTCAGAACATTCCATTGGCCAAATAGGAGATATATTATTTCGTCGTTTTTTGGCGCCGCCCTGTTGGCGAAATTTTCCAAAGACAATTTTCCTTTGCCAAATAACTCCCGCCTACATTATTAATTCTTGACCATATTTTTTATATAGACTCGGGTTTGCCCCTTGATGGTTCCCTTATAGTTTGAAGAACATTCCTTTGGCCAATTAGAAGATATACAATTTCCTCGTTTATTGCGCCCCCTAATGGCGAAATATTCCGAATTCTTTAGTGAACGCCATTAAGGGTAGCACCGACATGTGTCTAAAATTTGGACTTGATCCGATGTCTACTTTTGGTATTCTTTGAATTTTTGCGTTTCGACGTAAAACGTAGCCAATAAACAAATATTCAAAACGCTACCGTTTCGTCGTCGAAGGTCGGATCAAAAAACTGTTGATGATTCCTTTGCGTGTGCGTCTGACGATGTCGTGTGCAAAGTTTGGTGTTGATTGGTCAAGAAATGTGGGAGGAGTAGGGAAAAAAACTGTTTTGCGGTTTTCGCGATTTAGCGAAAAATATTCATAGACGCAAATGGGCGTGGCCTAGCCCAAAAGATGCAGCAGACTCCAGTGCATCTGTGGGTATAACGTTTTTGACTGTGGGAGGTTCGGTGTGGGAGTTATAGCCCCAAACGCGTATTCCTTGGTATAGCGCCACCTAGTGGCCGGCATGTCTGGATTTTGTCGTCTGCGTAGTCGCCACGGATCTTGATCTAGTCATGCATTTGGCATGTCTGCACCATTTACGGTTTGGGCTGTGGGCCCACTTCTAGGGGGGGAATAATAATAATAATAATAATAATAATAACTAGAACTGCAAGCAGTTATGCAGGGGTCCAAGAAGTGTGCATTTCGCCGGCACAACGCGAAGCATGTGTTCGAAATTGAGGAACGGCGTATGCCAAAAGATGCAGCTGACTCCAGTGAATCTGTAGATATAACGTTTTTGATTGTGGGAGCTTCGGTGTGGGAGTTATAGCCTAAAACGCGTTTTCAGAACATTCCATTGGCCAGTTAGGAGATATATTATTTTGCCGTTTATTTGCGCCCCCTTGTGGCGAAATTTTCCAAAGACAATTTTCCTTTGCCAAATAACTCCCGCCTACATCATTAATTCTTGGCCATATTTTTTATATAGACTCGGGTTTGCCCCTTGATGGTTCCCTTATAGTTTGAAGAACATTCCTTTGGCCAATTAGAAGATATACAATTTCCTCGTTTATTGCGCCCCCTAATGGCGAAATATTCCGAATTCTTTATTGAACGCCACTAAGGGTAGCACCGACATGTGTCTAAAATTTGGACTTGATCCGACGTCTACTTTTGGTATTCTTTGAATTTTTGCGTTTCGACGTAAAACGTAGCCAATAAACAAATATTCAAAACGCTACCGTTTCGTCGTCGAAGGTCGGATCAAAAAACTGTTGATGATTCCTTTGCGTGTGCGTCTGAAGATGTCGTGTGCAAAGGTTGGTGTTGATTGGTCAAGAAATGTGGGAGGAGTAGGGAAAAAACTGTTTTGCGGTTTTCGCGATTTAGCGAAAAATATTCATAGACGCAAATGGGCGTGGCCTAGCCCAAAAGATGCAGCAGACTCCAGTGCATCTGTGGGTATAACGTTTTTGACTGTGGGAGGTTCGGTGTGGGAGTTATAGCCCCAAACGCGTATTCCTTGGTATAGCGCCACCTAGTGG
The DNA here is from genome assembly GCF_026213295.1 of Gadus chalcogrammus. Classification (NCBI taxonomy): domain Eukaryota; kingdom Metazoa; phylum Chordata; class Actinopteri; order Gadiformes; family Gadidae; genus Gadus; species Gadus chalcogrammus. The sequence goes on along the minus strand of NC_079419.1, from coordinate 27,546,063 downwards.
CCGGCATGTCTGGATTTTGTCGTCTGCGTAGTCGCCACGGATCTTGATCTAGTCATGCATTTGGCATGTCTGCACCATTTACGGTTTGTGCTGTGGGCCCACTTCTAGGGGGGGAATAATAATAATAATAATCCTTACAAAAACAATAGGGATCCAACCTGTTGGCTTGGACCCCTAATAATAATAAATATAGCTGCGAGCAGCAATGTGGGTGTCAAGCATAATCGGACTCGGTAGGCTTATTCTGCCGGATGGACGCAATCGGCCAGGGGGCTACATGACGACCGCCTCGGAAATCGGCAATACCGACAGCCGGTGGGATGAGTAAATGGGAAAAGGACCCCACCTAGAGGTAAGGGGGCAATGCAGTCTGCCTGACAGAACAAATGTCACAAATACATAGGGGTATTCGGAACAATATCAACAAAATAATTTACAAGATATATGGGGAGGTCTGACAGTATCATTAAACATTGATAATAAGTTTGAAATGTACTCATGTGAAGAGAGAGGAGTTAAAACACGTCTTCATTAATTATAGCGCCCCCTAGAGGTCAATGGTCACCAAATTCATTGAGTGTCCCCATAATGATGTTATGGGTCTAGGTATCAAGTTTGGTTATGATTTGTCCAAGGGATACTGAGATATTGGCGTTTTTCCAGTTTGGCGGCTTCGCGGTTGAATATCATTGGCTGTCGCGGATATTTGTGCAAGTTATAATATACTAGCTATACGGGGAGGTCTGATAGTATCACCAGACATTGAAAATAAGTTGTAAATGTACTCATGTGAAGGGAAAGAGGTCAAAACACATGGACATTAATAACAGCGCCCCCTACCGGTCAAAGGTCACCAAATTAAATCAGTGTCACCTTTATGAGGCCATGGGTCTATATACCAAGTCTGGTTATGATATGTCAAAGGGATGCTGAGAAATCGGCTCACTTCCTGTTTGGCGGCTTCGCCGCCAAATTTGATTGGCTTTAGCGGGCAAACGGTTTTGAATTTGACAAATCTATTCGATGTTTTTCATCAAGGATGGCCAGAAGATCATGTGTGCCAAGTTTCAAGATGATTGGACAAGATTTGTGATAGGAGTAGCATTTTGAAGGTTTTTGACATAAACCAAGATGGCGGACATATACGTCATGGCGCAATGACGTCATAGGGTTTGTTGAACTGGGCTTGGTTCAAGGAATCCAATGATACCTGGTTTGTGAAAATTGGTCGAATAGGTCAAAAGTTATGAACATGAATGCATGCCCAACTTTGACCTGTTGGTGGCGCTAGAGCTGTTGGGCTAGCGACCTTAGATTGGCTTAATGGGCTAATGGGGCAGTCCTGAACAAGTGTGCCAAATTTCACAACTTTTCGCCAAGCGGTTCTATGGGCTGCCATTGACTCCAATGGCAGCATAATAATAATAATAATAATAAGAATTCGTACAATAACAATAGGTTGTCTCGCAACATAGTTGCTTGACACCCAATAATCCTTACAAAAACAATAGGGATCCAACCTGTTGGCTTGGACCCCTAATAATAACTAGAACTGCAAGCAGTTATGCAGGGGTCCAAGAAGTGTGCATTTCGCCGGCACAACGCAAACCAAGTATTCAAAACGCTACCGTGAACAACCTGTGGATATAAAGGTTTTGACTGTGAGAGGTTCAGTGTGGGAGTTTCGGCCCCAAACGCATTTTCCGCTACCGTTTAGTCGTCGACGGTTGGATCAAAATAGTTTTTACTGATTTGCAACGCAAAACATATATTCAAAACGCTACCGTTTCGTCAACGATGGTCGGATCAAAATAGTTTTGCTGATTTCTTGTAGTGTGCGTCTGAAGATGTCGTGTGCAAAGTTTGGTGTCAATTGGGCAAGAAATGTGGGAGAAGTAGCGAAAAGGCAGTTTAGCTGTTTTTGCGATTTTGCATAAAGAAAATACTGACGCAAATGGGCCTGGCCTATGCCAAAAGATGCAGCTGACTCCAGTGAATCTGTGCGTCTAAAGTTTTTGACTGTGGGAGCTTCGGTGTGGGAGTTATAGCCTAAAACGCGTTTTCAGAACATTCCATTGGCCAAATAGGAGATAGACAATGTCGTCGTTTTTTGGAGCCGCCCTGTAGGTGAAATTTTCCAAAGACAATTTTCCTTTGCCAAATAACTCCCGCCCACATTAATAATTATAAGCCATATTTTCTGTATAGACTCGGGTTTGCCCCTTGATGGTTTCACTTGAGTTTGAAGAACATTCCTTTGGCCAATTAGAAGATATACAATTTCCTCGTTTATTGCGCCCCCTAAAGGCGGAATCTTCCGAATTTTTTTACGGACGACGTTAAGGTTGGCACCAACAAGTGTGTAAAATTTGGACTCGATCCGATGTCTAATTTTGGATTTTCTGGGATTTTTGTTATTCAACGTCTAATTTAGCTAATAAACCAATATTCAAAATGCTATCGTTTCGTCGTCGAAGGTCGGATCAAAAAACTGTATATGATTCCTTTGCGTGTGCGTCTGAAGATGTCGTGTGCAAAGTTTTGTGTCGATTGGTCAAGAAATGTGGGAGGAGTAGCGAAAAAACAGTTTTGCGGTTTTCGCGATTTTGCGGAAAAAAATTATAGACGCAAATGGGCGTGGCCTATGCCAAAAGATGCAGCAGACTCCAGTGAATCTGTGTGTACAAGGTTTTGAATGTGGGAGGTTCGGTGTGGGAGTTATAGCCCCAAACGCGTCTTTCCTTGGTATAGCGCCACCTAGTGGCCGGCGTGTCTGGATTTGGTCGTCTGCTTAGAACTCAGGGCCCTGGATCTAGTCATGCAATTGGCGTGTCGGCACCATTTACGGTTTGGGCTGTGGACCCACTTCTAGGGGGGAATAATAATAACTAGAACTGCAAGCAGTTATGCAGGGGTCCAAGAAGTGTGCATTTCGCCGGCACAACGCGACAAGAAATGTGCATTTCGCCGGAAAAACGTGAAGCATGTGTTCAAAACGCTACCCTGAACCTGTGGAGTAGCGAGAAGTCAGTGTAGCGTTTTCGCGGCGAAGTTTTTGTAGAAGATATACAATTTCCTCGTTTATTGCGCCCCCTAATGGCGGAATTTTCCGAAATTTTTATCGAAGGTCAATAAGGTTAGCACCAACATGTGTCTAAAATTTGGACTCGATCCGATGTCTAATTTTGGAATTTTTTGGTTTTTTAATTTTCCACGTCTAATTTAGCTAATAAAAGAATATTCAAAACTCTACCGTTTCGTCGTCGAAGGTCGGATCAAAAAGCTGTATATGATTTCTTTGCGTGTGCGTCTGAAGATGCCGTGTGCAAAGTTTGGTGTTGATTGGTCAAGAAATGTGCGAGGAGTAGCGAAAAAACAGTTTTGCGGTTTTTGCGATTTAGCGAAAAATATTCATAGACGCAAATGGGCGTGGCCTAGACCAAAAGATGCAGCAGACTCCAGTGCATCTGTGTGTACAAGTTGTTGGACTGTGGGAGGTTCGGTGTGGGAGTTATAGCCCCAAACGCGTATTCCTTGGTATAGCGCCACCTAGTGGCCGGCATGTCTGGATTTTGTCGTCTGCGTAGTCCGAAGAGATCTGGATCTAGTCATGTAATTGGCGTGTGTGCAGCATTTACGGTTTGGGCTGTGGTACCACTTTTAGGGGGGTAAGTATAACTAGAACTGCAAGCAGTTATGCAGGGGTCCAAGAAGTGTGCATTTCGCCGGCACAACGCGACAAGAAATGTGCATTTCGCCGGCACAACGCGAACCAAGTATTCAAAACGCTACCGTGAACAACCTGTGGATATAAAGGTTTTGACTGTGAGAGGTTCAGTGTGGGAGTTTCGGCCCCAAACGCATTTTCCGCTACCGTTTAGTCGTCGACGGTTGGATCAAAATAGTTTTTACTGATTTGCAACGCAAAACATATATTCAAAACGCTACCGTTTCGTCAACGATGGTCGGATCAAAATAGTTTTGCTGATTTCTTGTAGTGTGCGTCTGAAGATGTCGTGTGCAAAGTTTGGTGTCAATTGGGCAAGAAATGTGGGAGGAGTAGCGAAAAGGCAGTTTAGCTGTTTTTGCGATTTTGCATAAAGAAAATACTGACGCAAATGGGCCTGGCCTATGCCAAAAGATGCAGCTGACTCCAGTGAATCTTTGCGTATAACGTTTTTGACTGTGGGAGCTTCGGTGTGGGAGTTATAGCCTAAAACGCGTTTTCAGAACATTCCATTGGCCAAATAGGAGATATATTATTTCGTCGTTTTTTGGCGCCGCCCTGTTGGCGAAATTTTCCAAAGACAATTTTCCTTTGCCAAATAACTCCCGCCTACATTATTAATTCTTGGCCATATTTTTTATATAGACTCGGGTTTGCCCCTTGATGGTTCCCTTATAGTTTGAAGAACATTCCTTTGGCCAATTAGAAGATATACAATTTCCTCGTTTATTGCGCCCCCTAATGGCGAAATATTCCGAATTCTTTATTGAACGCCATTAAGGGTAGCACCGACATGAGTCTAAAATTTGGACTTGATCCGACGTCTACTTTTGGTATTCTTTGAATTTTTGCGTTTCGACGTAAAACGTAGCCAATAAACAAATATTCAAAACGCTACCGTTTCGTCGTCGAAGGTCGGATAAAAAAGCTGTTGATGATTCCTTTGCGTGTGCGTCTGAAGATGTCGGGTGCAAAGTTTGGTGTTGATTGGTCAAGAAATGTGGGAGGAGTAGGGAAAAAACTGTTTTGCGGTTTTCGCGAATTAGCGAAAAATATTCATAGACGCAAATGGGCGTGGCCTAGCCCAAAAGATGCAGCAGACTCCAGTGCATCTGTGTGTACAAGTTTTTGGACTCTGGGAGGTTCGGTGTGGGAGTTATAGCCCCAAACGCGTATTCCTTGGTATAGCGCCACCTAGTGGCCGGCGTGTCTGGATTTTGTCGTCTGCTTAGAACTCAGGGCCCTGGATCTAGTCATGCAATTGGCGTGTCGGCACCTTTTACGGTTTGGGCTGTGGACCCACTTCTAGGGGGGAATAATAATAATAACTAGAACTGCAAGCAGTTATGCAGGGGTCCAAGAAGTGTGCATTTCGCCGGCACAACGCGACAAGAAATGTGCATTTCGCCGGAAAAACGCGAAGCATGTGTTCAAAACGCTACCCTGAACCTGTGGAGTAGCGAGAAGTCAGTGTAGCGTTTTCGCGGCGAAATTTTTGTAGAAGATATACAATTTCCTCGTTTATTGCGCCCCCTAATGGCGAAATTTTCCGAAATTTTTATCGAAGGTCATTAAGGTTAGCACCAACATGTGTCTAACATTTGGACTCGATCCGATGTCTAATTTTGGATTTTTTTGTTTTTTTAATTTTCCACGTCTAATTTAGCTAATAAAAGAATATTCAAAACTCTACCGTTTCGTCGTCGAAGGTCGGATCAAAAAACTGTATATGATTTCTTTGCGTGTGCGTCTGAAGATGCCGTGTGCAAAGGTTGGTGTTGATTGGTCAAGAAATGTGCGAGGAGTAGCGAAAAAACAGTTTTGCGGTTTTCGCAATTTAGCGAAAAATATTCATAGACGCAAATGGGCGTGGCCTAGACCAAAAGATGCAGCAGACTCCAGTGCATCTGTGTGTACAAGTTTTTGGACTGTGGGAGGTTCGGTGTGGGAGTTATAGCCCCAAACGCGTATTCCTTGGTATAGCGCCACCTAGTGGCCGGCATGTCTGGATTTTGTCGTCTGCGTAGTCCGAAGAGATCTGGATCTAGTCATGTAATTGGCGTGTGTGCACCATTTACGGTTTGGGCTGTGGTACCACTTTTAGGGGGGTAAGTATAAAAATAATAATAATAGGAAGAAAAATCCTTACAAAAACAATAGGGATCCAACCTGTTGGCTTTAATAACTAGAACTGCAAGCAGTTATGCAGGGGTCCAAGAAGTGTGCATTTCGCCGGCACAACGCGACAAGAAATGTGCATTTCGCCGGAAAAACGCGAAGCATGTGTTCAAAACGCTACCCTGAACCTGTGGAGTAGCGAGAAGTCAGTGTAGCGTTTTCGCGGCGAAATTTTTGTAGAAGATATACAATTTCCTCGTTTATTGCGCCCCCTAATGGCGAAATTTTCCGAAATTTTTATCGAAGGTCATTAAGGTTAGCACCAACATGTGTCTAACATTTGGACTCGATCCGATGTCTAATTTTGGATTTTTTTGTTTTTTTAATTTTCCACGTCTAATTTAGCTAATAAAAGAATATTCAAAACTCTACCGTTTCGTCGTCGAAGGTCGGATCAAAAAACTGTATATGATTTCTTTGCGTGTGCGTCTGAAGATGCCGTGTGCAAAGGTTGGTGTTGATTGGTCAAGAAATGTGCGAGGAGTAGCGAAAAAACAGTTTTGCGGTTTTCGCAATTTAGCGAAAAATATTCATAGACGCAAATGGGCGTGGCCTAGACCAAAAGATGCAGCAGACTCCAGTGCATCTGTGTGTACAAGTTTTTGGACTGTGGGAGGTTCGGTGTGGGAGTTATAGCCCCAAACGCGTATTCCTTGGTATAGCGCCACCTAGTGGCCGGCATGTCTGGATTTTGTCGTCTGCGTAGTCCGAAGAGATCTGGATCTAGTCATGTAATTGGCGTGTGTGCACCATTTACGGTTTGGGCTGTGGTACCACTTTTAGGGGGGTAAGTATAAAAATAATAATAATAGGAAGAAAAATCCTTACAAAAACAATAGGGATCCAACCTGTTGGCTTGGACCCCTAATAAAAAAAATCCTTACAAAAACAATAGGGATCCAACCTGTTGGCTTGGACCCCTAATAATAATAACTAGAACTGCAAGCAGTTATGCAGGGGTCCAAGAAGTGTGCATTTCGCCGGCACAACGCGACAAGAAATGTGCGTTTCGCCGGCACAACGCAAAGCATGTGTTTAAAACGCTACCCTGAACCTGTGGATACAAAGTATTTGACTGTGGTAGGAGTAGCGAGAAGTCAGTGTAGCGTTTTCGCGGCGAAATTTTGTAGAAGATATACAATTTCCTCGTTTATTGCGCCCCCTAATGGCGATATTTTCCGAAATTTTTATCGAACGACATAAAGGTTAGCACCAACATGTGTGTACAATTTGGACTCGATCCGATGTCTAATTTTGGATTTCTTTGGATTTTTGATATTCCACGTCTAATTTAGCTCATAAACCAATATTCAAAACGATACAGTTTCGTCGTCGAAGGTCGGATCAAAAAACTGTATATGATTTCTTTGCGTGTGCGTCTGAAGATGCCGTGTGCAAAGTTTGGTGTCGATTGGGCGAGAAATGTGGGAGGAGTAGCGAAAAAATAGTTTAGCGGTTTTCGCGATTTTGCGAAAAATATTCATAGACGCAAATGGGCGTGGCCTAGGCCAAAAGATGCAGCAGACTCCAGTGCATCTGTGTGTACAAGTTTTTGGACTGTGGGAGGTTCGGTGTGGGAGTTATAGCCCCAAACGCGTATTCCTTGGTATAGCGCCACCTAGGGACCGGCGTGTCTGGATTTTGTTATCTGAGTAGCGGTGCCGATTCTGGATCTAGTCATGTAATTGGCGCGTGTGCACCATTTACGGTTTGGGCTGCAGTTCCACTTTCACCGCGGGAAGAATAAGAAGAATCGCTACAAAAACAATAGGGATCCAACCTGTTGGCTTGGACCCCTAATAATAAAAAAAATCCTTACAAAAACAATAGGGATCCAACCTGTTGGCTTGGACCCCTAATAATCCTTACAAAAACAATAGGGTTCCAACCTGTTGGCTTGGACCCCTAATAATAATCCTTACAAAAACAATAGGGATCCAACCTGTTGGCTTGGACCCCTAAAAATCCTTACAAAAACAATAGGGATCCAACCTGTTGGCTTGGACCCCTAACAAGAAGTGTGCATTTCGCCGGCACAACGCGACAAGAAATGTGAATTTCGCCGGCACAACGCGAAGCATGTGTTCAAAACGCTACCCTGAACTTGTGGATACAAAGGATTCGACTGTGGTAGGAGTAGCGAGAAGTCAGTGTAGCGTTTTCGCGGCAAAATTTTGTAGACGATATACAATTTCCTCGTTTATTGCGCCCTCTAATGGCGAAATTGTCCGAAATTTTTATCGAACGTCATTAAGGTTAGCACCAACATGTGTGTAGAATTTGGACTCGATCCGATTTCTAATTTTGGATTTTTTTGTATTTTGGATTTTCCACGTCTAATTTAGCTAATATACCAATATTCAAAATGCTACCGTTTCGTCGTCGAAGGTCGGATCAAAAAACTGTATACGATTCCTTTGCGTGTGCGTCTGAAGATGTCGTGTGCAAAGTTTGGTGTCGATTGGTCAAGAAATGTGGGAGGAGTAGGGAAAAAACAGTTTTGCGGTTTTCGCGATTTAGCGAAAAATATTCATAGACGCAAATGGGCGTGGCCTAGGCCAAAAGATGCAGCAGACTCCAGTGCATCTGTGTGTACAAGTTTTTGGACTCTGGGAGGTTCGGTGTCGGAGTTATAGCCCCAAACGCGTATTCCCTGGTATAGCGCCACCTAGGGGCCGGCGTGTCTGGATTTTGTTATCTGAGTAGCGGTGCCGATTCTGGATCTAGTCATGTAATTGGCGCGTGTGCACCATTTACGGTTTGGGCTGTAGTCCCACTTTCAAGCCTGTAAGTATAATAATAATCCTTACAAAAACAATAGGGATCCAACCTGTTGGCTTGGACCCCTAATAATCCTTACAAAAACAATAGGGATCCAACCTGTTGGCTTGGACCCCTAACTAGAACTGCAAGCAGTTATGCAGGGGTCCAAGAAGTGTGCATTTCGCCGGCACAACGCAACAAGAAATGTGCATTTCGCCGGCACAACGCGAAGCATGTGTTCAAAACGCTACCCTGAACCTGTGGATACAAAGGATTTGACTGTGGTAGGAGTAGCGAGAAGTCAGTGTAGCGTTTTCGAGGCGAAATTTTGTAGAAGATATACAATTTCCTCGTTTATTGCGCCCCCTAATGGCGAAATTTTCCGAATTTTTTATCGAACGACATTAAGGTTAGCACCAACATGTGTGTAGAATTTGGACTCGATCCGATGTCTAATTTTTGATTTTTTTGGATTTTTGATTTTCCACGTCTAATTTAGCTAATAAACAAATATTCAAAACTCTACCGTTTCGTCGTCGAAGGTCGGATCAAAAAACTGTCTAAGATTTGTTTGCGTGTGCGTCTGAAGATACCGTGTGCAAAGTTTTGTATCAATTGGTCAAGAAATGTGGGAGGAGTAGCGAAAAAACAGTTTTGCGGTTTTCGTGATTTTGCGAAAAATATTCATGGACGCAAATGGGCGTGGCCTAGGCCAAAAGATGCAGCAGACTCCAGTGCATCTGTGTGTACAAGTTTTTGGACTCTGGGAGGTTCGGTGTGGGAGTTATAGCCCCAAACGCGTATTCCTTGGAATAGCGCCACCTAGTGACCGGCGCGTCTGGATTTTGTCGTCTGCTTAGTCCGAACAGATCTGGATCTAGTCATGCAATTCGCGTGTCGGCACCATTTACGGTTTGGGCTGTGGTCCCACTTTTAGGGGGGTAAGAATAATAACTAGAACTGCAAGCAGTTATGCAGGGGTCCAAGAAGTGTGCATTTCGCCGGCACAACGCGACAAGAAATGTGCATTTCGCCGGCACAACGCGAAGCATGTGTTGAAAACGCTACCCTGAACCTGTGGATACAAAGGATTTGACTGTGGTAGGAGTAGCGAGAAGTCAGTGTAGCGTTTTCGCGGCAAAATTTTGTAGAAGATATACAATTTCCTCGTTTATTGCGCCCCCTAATGGCGGAATTTTCCGAAATTTTTATCGAACGTCATTAAGGTTAGCACCAACATGTGTGTAGAATTTGGACTCGATCCGATGTCTAATTTTGGATTTTTTTGGATTTTTAATTTTCCACGTCTAATTTAGCTAATAAACCAATATTCAAAACTCTACCGTTTCGTCGTCGAAGGTCGGATCAAAAAACTGTCTAAGATTTCTATGCGTGTGCGTCTAAAGATGTCGTGTGCAAAGTTTGGTGTCGATTGGTCAAGAAATGTGGGAGGAGTAGGGAAAAAACAGTTTTGCGGTTTTCGCGATTTAGCGAAAAATATTCATAGACGCAAATGGGCGTGGCCTAGGCCAAAAGATGCAGCAGACTCCAGTGCATCTGTGTGTACAAGTTTTTGGACTGTGGGAGGTTCGGTGTGGGAGTTATAGCCCCAAACGCGTATTCCTTGGTATAGCGCCACCTAGTGGCCGGCGTGTCTGGATTTTGTCGTCTGCATAGTCTTCACTGACCTGGATCTAGTCATGCAATTGGCGTGTGTGCAACATTTACGGTATGGGCTGTATTCCCACTTTCTTGGTAGGAAGTATAATTATGCAGGGGTCCAAGAAGTGTGCATTTCGCCGGCACAACGCGAAGCATGTGTTCAAAACAAATTGGCTTGGCCTATGCCAAAAGATGCAACTGACTCCAGTGAATCTGTGGATATAAAGGTTTTGACTGTGGGAGCTTCGGTGTGGGAGTTATAGCCTAAAACGCGTTTTCAGAACATTCCATTGGCCAAATGGGAGATAGATAATGTTGTCGTTTTTTGGCGCCGCCCTGTTGGCGAAATTTTACGAAGACAATTTTCCTTTTCCAAATAACTCCCGCCCACATTAATAATTCTTGGCCATATTTCCTAGATAGACTCGGGATTGCCCCTTGATGTTTTCCCTCGAGTTTGAAGAACATTCCTCAGGCCAATTAGAAGATATACAATTTCCTCGTTTATTGCGCCCCCTAATGGCGAAATATTCCGAATTTTTTAATGAACGCCATTAAGGGTAGCACCGACATGTGTCTAAAATTTGGACTTGATCCGATGTCTAATTTTGGTATTCTTTGAATTTTTGCGTTTCGACGTAAAACGTAGCCAATAAATAAATATTCAAAACGCTACCGTTTCGTCGTCGAAGGTCGGATCAAAAAACTGTCTAAGATTTCTTTGCGTGTGCGTCTGAAGATGCCGTGTGCAAAGTTTGGTGTTGATTGGTCAAGAAATGTGGGAGGAGTAGCGAAAATACAGTTTTGCGGTTTTCGCGATTTAGCGAAAAATATTCATAGACGCAAATGGGCGTGGCCTAGGCCAAAAGATGCAGCAGACTCCAGTGCATCTGTGTGTACAAGTTATTGGACTCTGGGTGGTTCGGTGTGGGAGTTATAGCCCCAAACGCGTATTCCTTGGTATAGCGCCACCTAGTGGCCGGCGTGTCTGGATTTGGTCGTCTGCGTAGTCCGAAGAGATCTGGATCTAGTCATGCAATTCGCGTGTCGGCACCTTTTACGGTTTGGGGTGTGGGCCCACTTTTAGGGGGGTAAGAATAATAAGAAAAATCCTTACAAAAACAATAGGGATCCAACCTGTTGGCTTGGACCCCTAACTAGAACTGCAAGCAGTTATGCAGGGGTCCAAGAAGTGTGCATTTCGCCGGCACAACGCGACAAGAAATGTGCGTTTCGCCGGCACAACGCGAAGCAAGTGTTCAAAACGCTACCCTGAACCTGTGGATACAAAGGATTTGACTGTGGTAGGAGTAGCGAGAAGTCAGTGTAGCGTTTTCGCGGCGAAATTTTGTAGAAGATATACAATTTCCTCGTTTATTGCGCCCCCTAATGGCGGAATTTTCCGAAATTTTTATCGAACGTCATTAAGGTTAGCACCAACATGTGTGTAGAATTTGGACTCGATCCGATGTCTAATTTTGAATTTTTTTGGATTTTTAATTTTTCCACGTCTAATTTAGCTAATAAACCAATATTCAAAACTCTACCGTTTCGTCGTCGAAGGTCGGATCAAAAAACTGTCTAAGATTTCTATGCGTGTGCGTCTGAAGATGTCGTGTGCAAAGTTTGGTGTCGATTGGTCAAGAAATGTGGGAAGAGTAGGGAAAAAACAGTTTTGCGGTTTTCGCGATTTAGCGAAAAATATTCATAGACGCAAATGGGCGTGGCCTAGGCCAAAAGATGCAGCAGACTCCAGTGCATCTGTGTGTACAAGTTTTTGGACTCTGGGAGGTTCGGTGTGGGAGTTATAGCCCCAAACGCGTATCCCTTGGTATAGCGCCACCTAGGGACCGGCGTGTCTGGATTTTGTTATCTGAGTAGCGGTGCCGATTCTGGATCTAGTCATGTAATTGGCGCGTGTGCAACATTTACGGTTTGGGCTGTGGTACCACTTCTAAGGCGTACGAAATAATAATAATAACTAGAACTGCAAGCAGTTATGCAGGGGTCCAAGAAGTGTGCATTTCGCCGGCACAACGCAACAAGAAATGTGCATTTCGCCGGCACAACGCGAAGCATGTGTTCAAAACGCTACCCTGAACCTGTGGATACAAAGGATTTGACTGTGGTAGGAGTAGCGAGAAGTCAGTGTAGCGTTTTCGAGGCGAAATTTTGTAGAAGATATACAATTTCCTCGTTTATTGCGCCCCCTAATGGCGAAATTTTCCGAATTTTTTATCGAACGACATTAAGGTTAGCACCAACATGTGTGTAGAATTTGGACTCGATCCGATGTCTAATTTTTGATTTTTTTGGATTTTTGATTTTCCACGTCTAATTTAGCTAATAAACAAATATTCAAAACTCTACCGTTTCGTCGTCGAAGGTCGGATCAAAAAACTGTCTAAGATTTGTTTGCGTGTGCGTCTGAAGATACCGTGTGCAAAGTTTTGTATCAATTGGTCAAGAAATGTGGGAGGAGTAGCGAAAAAACAGTTTTGCGGTTTTCGTGATTTTGCGAAAAATATTCATGGACGCAAATGGGCGTGGCCTAGGCCAAAAGATGCAGCAGACTCCAGTGCATCTGTGTGTACAAGTTTTTGGACTCTGGGAGGTTCGGTGTGGGAGTTATAGCCCCAAACGCGTATTCCTTGGAATAGCGCCACCTAGTGACCGGCGCGTCTGGATTTTGTCGTCTGCTTAGTCCGAACAGATCTGGATCTAGTCATGCAATTCGCGTGTCGGCACCATTTACGGTTTGGGCTGTGGTCCCACTTTTAGGGGGGTAAGAATAATAACTAGAACTGCAAGCAGTTATGCAGGGGTCCAAGAAGTGTGCATTTCGCCGGCACAACGCGACAAGAAATGTGCATTTCGCCGGCACAACGCGAAGCATGTGTTGAAAACGCTACCCTGAACCTGTGGATACAAAGGATTTGACTGTGGTAGGAGTAGCGAGAAGTCAGTGTAGCGTTTTCGCGGCAAAATTTTGTAGAAGATATACAATTTCCTCGTTTATTGCGCCCCCTAATGGCGGAATTTTCCGAAATTTTTATCGAACGTCATTAAGGTTAGCACCAACATGTGTGTAGAATTTGGACTCGATCCGATGTCTAATTTTGGATTTTTTTGGATTTTTAATTTTCCACGTCTAATTTAGCTAATAAACCAATATTCAAAACTCTACCGTTTCGTCGTCGAAGGTCGGATCAAAAAACTGTCTAAGATTTCTATGCGTGTGCGTCTAAAGATGTCGTGTGCAAAGTTTGGTGTCGATTGGTCAAGAAATGTGGGAGGAGTAGGGAAAAAACAGTTTTGCGGTTTTCGCGATTTAGCGAAAAATATTCATAGACGCAAATGGGCGTGGCCTAGGCCAAAAGATGCAGCAGACTCCAGTGCATCTGTGTGTACAAGTTTTTGGACTGTGGGAGGTTCGGTGTGGGAGTTATAGCCCCAAACGCGTATTCCTTGGTATAGCGCCACCTAGTGGCCGGCGTGTCTGGATTTTGTCGTCTGCATAGTCTTCACTGACCTGGATCTAGTCATGCAATTGGCGTGTGTGCAACATTTACGGTATGGGCTGTATTCCCACTTTCTTGGTAGGAAGTATAATTATGCAGGGGTCCAAGAAGTGTGCATTTCGCCGGCACAACGCGAAGCATGTGTTCAAAACAAATTGGCTTGGCCTATGCCAAAAGATGCAACTGACTCCAGTGAATCTGTGGATATAAAGGTTTTGACTGTGGGAGCTTCGGTGTGGGAGTTATAGCCTAAAACGCGTTTTCAGAACATTCCATTGGCCAAATGGGAGATAGATAATGTTGTCGTTTTTTGGCGCCGCCCTGTTGGCGAAATTTTACGAAGACAATTTTCCTTTTCCAAATAACTCCCGCCCACATTAATAATTCTTGGCCATATTTCCTAGATAGACTCGGGATTGCCCCTTGATGTTTTCCCTCGAGTTTGAAGAACATTCCTCAGGCCAATTAGAAGATATACAATTTCCTCGTTTATTGCGCCCCCTAATGGCGAAATATTCCGAATTTTTTAATGAACGCCATTAAGGGTAGCACCGACATGTGTCTAAAATTTGGACTTGATCCGATGTCTAATTTTGGTATTCTTTGAATTTTTGCGTTTCGACGTAAAACGTAGCCAATAAATAAATATTCAAAACGCTACCGTTTCGTCGTCGAAGGTCGGATCAAAAAACTGTCTAAGATTTCTTTGCGTGTGCGTCTGAAGATGCCGTGTGCAAAGTTTGGTGTTGATTGGTCAAGAAATGTGGGAGGAGTAGCGAAAATACAGTTTTGCGGTTTTCGCGATTTAGCGAAAAATATTCATAGACGCAAATGGGCGTGGCCTAGGCCAAAAGATGCAGCAGACTCCAGTGCATCTGTGTGTACAAGTTATTGGACTCTGGGTGGTTCGGTGTGGGAGTTATAGCCCCAAACGCGTATTCCTTGGTATAGCGCCACCTAGTGGCCGGCGTGTCTGGATTTGGTCGTCTGCGTAGTCCGAAGAGATCTGGATCTAGTCATGCAATTCGCGTGTCGGCACCTTTTACGGTTTGGGGTGTGGGCCCACTTTTAGGGGGGTAAGAATAATAAGAAAAATCCTTACAAAAACAATAGGGATCCAACCTGTTGGCTTGGACCCCTAACTAGAACTGCAAGCAGTTATGCAGGGGTCCAAGAAGTGTGCATTTCGCCGGCACAACGCGACAAGAAATGTGCATTTCGCCGGCACAACGCGAAGCAGGTATTCAAAACGCTACCGTGAACAACCTGTGGATATAAAGGTTTTGACTGTGAGAGGTTCAGTGTGGGAGTTTCGGCCCCAAACGCATTTTCCGCTACCGTTTAGTCGTCGACGGTTGGATCAAAATAGTTTTTACTGATTTGCAACGCAAAACATATATTCAAAACGCTACCGTTTCGTCAACGATGGTCGGATCAAAATAGTTTTGCTGATTTCTTGTAGTGTGCGTCTGAAGATGTCGTGTGCAAAGTTTGGTGTCAATTGGGCAAGAAATGTGGGAGGAGTAGCGAAAAGGCAGTTTAGCTGTTTTTGCGATTTTGCATAAAGAAAATACTGACGCAAATGGGCCTGACCTATGCCAAAAGATGCAGCTGACTCCAGTGAATCTGTGCGTATAACGTTTTTGACTGTGGGAGCTTTGGTGTGGGAGTTATAGCCTAAAACGCGTTTTCAGAACATTCCATTGGCCAAATAGGAGATATATTATTTCGTCGTTTTTTGGCGCCGCCCTGTTGGCGAAATTTTCCAAAGACAATTTTCCTTTGCCAAATAACTCCCGCCTACATTATTAATTCTTGGCCATATTTTTTATATAGACTCGGGTTTGCCCCTTGATGGTTCCCTTATAGTTTGAAGAACATTCCTTTGGCCAATTAGAAGATATACAATTTCCTCGTTTATTGCGCCCCCTAATGGCGAAATATTCCGAATTCTTTATTGAACGCCATTAAGGGTAGCACCGACATGTGTCTAAAATTTGGACTTGATCCGACGTCTACTTTTGGTATTCTTTGAATTTTTGCGTTTTGACTTAAAATGTAGCCAATAAACAAATATTCAAAACGCTACCGTTTCGTCGTCGAAGGTCGGATCAAAAAACTGTTGATGATTCCTTTGCGTGTGCGTTTGAAGATGTCGTGTGCGAAGTTTGGTGTTGATTAGTCAAGAAATGTGGGAGGAGTAGGGAAAAAACTGTTTTGCGGTTTTCGCGATTTAGCGAAAAATATTCATAGACGCAAATGGGCGTGGCCTAGCCCAAAAGATGCAGCAGACTCCAGTGCATCTGTGGGTATAACGTTTTTGACTGTGGGAGGTTCGGTGTGGGAGTTATAGCCCCAAACGCGTATTCCTTGGTATAGCGCCACCTAGTGGCCGGCATGTCTGGATTTGGTCGTCTGCGTAGTCCGAAGAGATCTGGATCTAGTCATGCAATTGGCGTGTCGGCACCATTTACGGTTTGGGCTGTGGGCCCACTTTTAGGGGGGTAAGTATAACTAGAACTGCAAGCAGTTATGCAGGGGTCCAAGAAGTGTGCATTTCGCCGGCACAACGCGACAAGAAATGTGCATTTCGCCGGCACAACGCGAAGCATGTGTTCAAAACGCTACCCTGAACCTGTGGATACAAAGGATTTGACTGTGGTAGGAGTAGCGAGGAGTCAGTGTGGCGTTTTCGCGGCGAAATTTTGTAGAAGATATACAATTTCCTCGTTTATTGCGCCCCCTAACGGCGAAATTGTCCGACATTTTTATCGAACATCATTAAGGTTAGCACCAACATGTTTGTAGAATTTGGACTCGATCCGATGTCTAATTTTGGATTTTTTTGGATTTTTAATTTTCCACGTCTAATTTAGCTAATAAACAAATATTCAAAACTCTACCGTTTCGTTGTCGAAGGTCGGATCAAAAAACTGTTGATGATTTCTTTGCTTGTGCGTCTGACGATGTCGTGTGCAAAGTTTGGTGTTGATTGGTCAAGAAATGTGGGAGGAGTAGCGAAAAAACAGTTTTGCGGTTTTCGCGATTTTGCGAAAAATATTCATAGACGCAAATGGGCGTGGCCTAGGCCAAAAGATGCAGCAGACTCCAGTGCATCTGTGTGTACAAGTTTTTGGACTCTGGGAGGTTCGGTGTGGGAGTTATAGCCCCAAACGCGTTTTCCCTTGGTATAGCGCCACCTAGTGTTCGGCGTGTCTGGATTTTGTCGTCTGCGTAGTCCGAAGAGATCTGGATCTAGTCATGCAATTCGCGTGTCGGCACCATTTACGGTTTGGGCTGTGGTCCCACTTTTAGGGAGGTAAGAATAATAATAATAATCCTTACAAAAACAATAGGGATCCAACCTGTTGGCTTGGACCCCTAATAAAAAGAAAAATCCTTACAAAAACAATAGGGTTCCAACCTGTTGGCTTGGACCCCTAATAATAATCCTTACAAAAACAATAGGGATCCAACCTGTTGGCTTGGACCCCTAACTAGAACTGCAAGCAGTTATGCAGGGGTCCAAGAAGTGTGCATTTCGCCGGCACAACGCGACAAGAAATGTGCATTTCGCCGGAAAAACGCGAAGCATGTGTTCAAAACGCTACCCTGAACCTGTGGAGTAGCGAGAAGTCAGTGTAGCGTTTTCGCGGCGAAATTTTTGTAGAAGATATACAATTTCCTCGTTTATTGCGCCCCCTAATGGCGAAATTTTCCGAAATTTTTATCTAAGGTCATTAAGGTTAGCACCAACATGTGTCTAAAATTTGGACTCGATCCGATGTCTAATTTTGGAATTTTTTGTTTTTTTAATTTTCCACGTCTAATTTAGCTAATAAAAGAATATTCAAAACTCTACCGTTTCGTCGTCGAAGGTCGGATCAAAAAACTGTATATGATTTCTTTGCGTGTGCGTCTGAAGATGCCGTGTGCAAAGTTTGGTGTTGATTGGTCAAGAAATGTGCGAGGAGTAGCGAAAAAACAGTTTTGCGGTTTTCGCGATTTAGCGAAAAATATTCATAGACGCAAATGGGCGTGGCCTAGGCCAAAAGATGCAGCAGACTCCAGTGCATCTGTGTGTACAAGTTTTTGGACTGTGGGAGGTTCGGTGTGGGAGTTATAGCCCCAAACGCGTATTCCTTGGTATAGCGCCACCTAGTGGCCGGCATGTCTGGATTTTGTCGTCTGCGTAGTCCGAAGAGATCTGGATCTAGTCATTTAATTGGCGTGTGTGCACCATTTACGGTTTGGGCTGTGGTACCACTTTTAGGGGGGTAAGTATAAAAACTAGAACTGCAAGCAGTTATGCAGGGGTCCAAGAAGTGTGCATTTCGCCGGCACAACGCGACAAGAAATGTGCATTTCGCCGGCACAACGCGAAGCATGTGTTCAAAACGCTACCCTGAACCTGTGGATACAAAGGATTTGACTGTGGTAGGAGTAGCGAGAAGTCAGTGTAGCGTTTTCGCGGCTAGATTTTGTAGAAGATATACAATTTCCTCGTTTATTGCGCCCCCTAATGGCGAAATTTTCCGATTTTTTTATCGAACGACATTAAGGTTAGCACCAACATGTGTGTAGAATTAAGACTCGATCCGATGTCTACTTTTGGATTTTTTGGTATTTTTGATTTTCCACGTCTAATTTAGCTAATATACCAATATTCCAAACGCTCCCGTTTCGTCGTCGAAGGTCGGATCAAAAAATTGTTGATGATTTCTTTGCGTGTGCGTCTGAAGATGCCGTGTGCAAAGTTTTGTGTCAATTGGTAAAGAAATGTGGGAGGAGTAGCGAAAAAACAGTTTTGCGGTTTTCGCGATTTTGCGAAAAATATTCATGGACGCAAATGGGCGTGGCCTAGGCCAAAAGATGCAGCAGACTCCAGTGCATCTGTTTGTACTAGTTGTTGGACTCTGGGAGGTTCGGTGTGGGAGTTATAGCCCCAAACGCGTATTCCTTGGTATAGCGCCACCTAGTGGCCGGCATGTCTGGATTTGGTCGTCTGCGTAGTCCGAAGAGATCTGGATCTAGTCATGCAATTGGCGTGTCGGCACCATTTACGGTTTGGGCTGTGGTACCACTTTTAGGGAGGTACAAATAATAAAAATAAAAAAAATCCTTACAAAAACAATAGGGATCCAACCTGTTGGCTTGGACCCCTAAGGCGTGTCGGCACCATTTACGGTTTGGGCTGTGGTACCACTTTTAGGGAGGTACAAATAATAAAAATAAAAAAAATCCTTACAAAAACAATAGGGATCCAACCTGTTGGCTTGGACCCCTAATAATAATAATAATAGGAAGAAAAATCCTTACAAAAACAATAGGGATCCAACCTGTTGGCTTGGACCCCTAACTAGAACTGCAAGCAGTTATGCAGGGGTCCAAGAAGTGTGCATTTCGCCGGCACAACGCGACAAGAAATGTGCATTTCGCCGGAAAAACGCGAAGCATGTGTTCAAAACGCTACCCTGAACCTGTGGAGTAGCGAGAAGTCAGTGTAGCGTTTTCGCGGCGAAATTTTTGTAGAAGATATACAATTTCCTCGTTTATTGCGCCCCCTAATGGCGAAATTTTCCGAAATTTTTATCGAAGGTCATTAAGGTTAGCACCAACATGTGTCTAAAATTTGGACTCGATCCGATGTCTAATTTTGGAATTTTTTGTTTTTTTAATTTTCCACGTCTAATTTAGCTAATAAAAGAATATTCAAAACTCTACCGTTTCGTCGTCGAAGGTCGGATCAAAAAACTGTATATGATTTCTTTGCGTGTGCGTCTGAAGATGCCGTGTGCAAAGTTTGGTGTTGATTGGTCAAGAAATGTGCGAGGAGTAGCGAAAAAACAGTTTTGCGGTTTTCGCGATTTAGCGAAAAATATTCATGGACGCAAATGGGCGTGGCCTATGCCAAAAGATGCAGCAGACTCCAGTGAATCTGTGTGTACGAGGTTTTGAATGTGGGAGGTTCGGTGTGGGAGTTATAGCCCCAAACGCATTTTCCCTTGGTATAGCGCCACCTAGTGGCCGGCGTGTCTGGATTTTGTTATCTGAGTAGCGGTGCCGGACCTGGATCTAGTCATGCAATTGGCGTGTCGGCACCATTTACGGTTTGGGCTGTGGACCCACTTTTAGCGCGGGAAGTATAATAACTAGAACTGCAAGCAGTTATGCAGGGGTCCAAGAAGTGTGCATTTCGCCGGCACAACCCGACAAGAAATGTGCGTTTCGCCGGCACAACGCGAAGCATGTGTTCAAAACGCTACCCTGAACCTGTGGATACAAAGGATTTGACTGTGGTTGGAGTAGCGAGAAGTCAGTGTAGCGTTTTCGCGGCGAAATTTTGTAGAAGATATACAATTTCCTCGTTTATTGCGCCCCCTAACGGCGAAATTGTCCGAAATTTTTCTCGAACGTCATTAAGGTTAGCACCAACATGTGTGTAGAATTTGGACTCGAGCCGATGTCTAATTTTGAATTTCTTTGGATTTTTAATTTTCCACGTCTAATTTAGCTAATATACCAATATTCAAAACGCTACCGTTTCGTCGTCGAAGGTCGGATCAAAAAACTGTTGATGATTCCTTTGCGTGTGCGTCTGAAGATGTCGTGTGCAAAGTTTGGTGTTGATTGGTCAAGAAATGTGGGAGGAGTAGGGAAAAAACAGTTTTGCGGTTTTCGCGATTTAGCGAAAAATATTCATAGACGCAAATGGGCGTGGCCTAGGCCAAAAGATGCAGCAGACTCCAGTGCATCTGTGTGTACAAGTTTTTGGACTCTGGGAGGTTCGGTGTGGGAGTTATAGCCCCAAACGTGTTTCTCCTTGGTATAGCGCCACCTAGGGACCGGCGTGTCTGGATTTTGTTATCTGAGTAGCGGTGCCGATTCTGGATCTAGTCATGCAATTGGCGCGTGTGCACCATTTACGGTTTGGGCTGTGGTACCACTTCTAAGGCGTACGAAATAATAATAATAATAATCCTTACAAA
Source organism: Gadus chalcogrammus (assembly GCF_026213295.1). Lineage (NCBI taxonomy): Eukaryota > Metazoa > Chordata > Actinopteri > Gadiformes > Gadidae > Gadus > Gadus chalcogrammus. Next base: position 27,525,223 of record NC_079419.1, on the reverse strand, counting down.
AACAATAGGGATCCAACCTGTTGGCTTGGACCCCTAACTAGAACTGCAAGCAGTTATGCAGGGGTCCAAGAAGTGTGCATTTCGCCGGCACAACGCGACAAGAAATGTGCATTTCGCCGGCACAACGCGAAGCATGTGTTCAAAACGCTACCCTGAACCTGTGGATACAAAGGATTTGACTGTGGTAGGAGTAGCGAGAAGTCAGTGTAGCGTTTTCGCGGCTAGATTTTGTAGAAGATATACAATTTCCTCGTTTATTGCGCCCCCTAATGGCGAAATTTTCCGAATTTTTTATCGAACGACATTAAGGTTAGCACCAACATGTGTGTAGAATTAAGACTCGATCCGATGTCTACTTTTGGATTTTTTGGTATTTTTGATTTTCCACGTCTAATTTAGCTAATATACCAATATTCCAAACGCTACCGTTTCGTCGTCGAAGGTCGGATCAAAAAATTGTTGATGATTTCTTTGCGTGTGCGTCTGAAGATGCCGTGTGCAAAGTTTTGTGTCAATTGGTAAAGAAATGTGGGAGGAGTAGCGAAAAAACAGTTTTGCGGTTTTCGCGATTTTGCGAAAAATATTCATAGACGCAAATGGGCGTGGCCTAGGCCAAAAGATGCAGCAGACTCCAGTGCATCTGTGTGTACTAGTTGTTGGACTCTGGGAGGTTCGGTGTGGGAGTTATAGCCCCAAACGCGTATTCCTTGGTATAGCGCCACCTAGTGGCCGGCATGTCTGGATTTGGTCGTCTGCGTAGTCCGAAGAGATCTGGATCTAGTCATGCAATTGGCGTGTCGGCACCATTTACGGTTTGGGCTGTGGTACCACTTTTAGGGAGGTACAAATAATAAAAATAAAAAAAATCCTTACAAAAACAATAGGGATCCAACCTGTTGGCTTGGACCCCTAACTAGAACTGCAAGCAGTTATGCAGGGGTCCAAGAAGTGTGCATTTCGCCGGCACAACGCGACAAGAAATGTGCTTTTCGCCGGCACATCGCGAAGCATGTGTTGAAAACGCTACCCTGAACCTGTGGATACAAAGGATTTGACTGTGGTAGGAGTAGCGAGAAGTCAGTGTAGCGTTTTTGCGGCGAAATTTTGTAGAAGATATACAATTTCCTCGTTTATTGCGCCCCCTAATTGCGGAATTTTCCGAAATTTTTATCGAACGTCATTAAGGTTAGCACCAACATGTGTGTAGAATTTGGACTCGATCCGATGTCTAATTTTGGATTTTTTTGTATTTTTGATTTTCCACGTCTAATTTAGCTAATATACCAATATTCAAAATGCTATCGTTTCGTCGTCGAAGGTCGGATCAAAAAACTGTATATGATTCCTTTGCGTGTGCGTCTGAAGATGTCGTGTGCAAAGTTTTGTGTCGATTGGTCAAGAAATGTGGGAGGAGTAGCGAAAAAACAGTTTTGCGGTTTTCGCGATTTTGCGAAAAAAAATTATAGACGCAAATGGGCGTGGCCTATGCCGAAAGATGCAGCAGACTCCAGTGAATCTGTGTGTACGAGGTTTTGAATGTGGGAGGTTCGGTGTGGGAGTTATAGCCCCAAACGCGTCTTTCCTTGGTATAGCGCCACCTAGTGGCCGGCGTGTCTGGATTTTGTTATCTGAGTAGCGGTGCCGATTCTGGATCTAGCCATGCAATTGGCGCGTGTGCACCATTTACGGTTTGGGCTGTGGTTCCACTTTCACGGGGAGGTAGTATAATAACTAGAACTGCAAGCAGTTATGCAGGGGTCCAAGAAGTGTGCATTTCGCCGGCACAACGCGACAAGAAATGTGCATTTCGCCGGAAAAACGCGAAGCATGTGTTCAAAACGCTACCCTGAACCTGTGGAGTAGCGAGAAGTCAGTGTAGCGTTTTCGCGGCGAAATTTTTGTAGAAGATATACAATTTCCTCGTTTATTGCGCCCCCTAATGGCGAAATTTTCCGAATTTTTTATCCAAGGTCATTAAGGTTAGCACCAACATGTATCTAAAATTTGGACTCGATCCGATGTCTAATTTTGGAATTTTTTGTTTTTTTAATTTTCCACGTCTAATTTAGCTAATAAAATAATATTCAAAACTCTACCGTTTCGTCGTCGAAGGTCGGATCAAAAAACTGTATATGATTTCTTTGCGTGTGCGTCTGAAGATGCCGTGTGCAAAGTTTGGTGTTGATTGGTCAAGAAATGTGCGAGGAGTAGCGAAAAAACAGTTTTGCGGTTTTCGCGATTTAGCGAAAAATATTCATAGACGCAAATGGGCGTGGCCTAGGCCAAAAGATGCAGCAGACTCCAGTGCATCTGTGTGTACAAGTCTTTGGACTGTGGGAGGTTCGGTGTGGGAGTTATAGCCCCAAACGCGTATTCCTTGGTATAGCGCCACCTAGTGGCCGGCATGTCTGGATTTTGTCGTCTGCGTAGTCCGAAGAGATCTGGATCTAGTCATGTAATTGGCGTGTGTGCAGCATTTACGGTTTGGGCTGTGGTACCACTTTTAGGGGGGTAAGTATAAAAATAATAATAAAAAGAAAAATCCTTACAAAAACAATAGGGATCCAACCTGTTGGCTTGGACCCCTAATAATAAAAAAAATCCTTACAAAAACAATAGGGATCCAACCTGTTGGCTTGGACCCCTAACTAGAACTGCAAGCAGTTATGCAGGGGTCCAAGAAGTGTGCATTTCGCCGGCACAACGCGACAAGAAATGTGCGTTTCGCCGGCACAACGCGAAGCATGTGTTCAAAACGCTACCCTGAACCTGTGGATACAAAGGATTTGACTGTGGTAGGAGTAGCGAGATGTCAGTTTAGCCTTTTCGCGGCGAAATTTTGTAGAAGATATACAATTTCCTCGTTTATTGCGCCCCCTAATGGCGAAATTTTCCGAGATTTTTATCGAACGACATTAAGGTTAGCACCAACATGTGTGTAAAATTTGGACTCGATCTGATGTCTAATTTTGGATTTCTTTGGATTTTTGATATTCCACGTCTAATTTAGCTAATAAACCAATATTCAAAACGCTACCGTTTCGTCGTCGAAGGTCGGATCAAAAAAGTGTCTAGGATTTCTTTGCGTGTGCGTCTGAAGATGTCGTGTGCAAAGTTTGGTGTTGATCGGGCGAGAAATGTGGGAGGAGTAGCGAAAAAACAGTTTTGCGGTTTTCGCAATTTAGCGAAAAATATTCATAGACGCAAATGGGCGTGGCCTAGGCCAAAAGATGCAGCAGACTCCAGTGCGTCTGTGTGTACAAGTTTTTGGACTCTGGGAGGTTCGGTGTGGAAGTTATAGCCCCAAACGCGTATTCCTTGGTATAGCGCCACCTAGGGACCGGCGTGTCTGGATTTTGTTATCTGAGTAGCGGTGCCGATTCTGGATCTAGTCATGCAATTGGCGCGTGTGCACCATTTACGGTTTGGGCTGTGGTACCACTTCTAAGGCGTACGAAATAATAATAATAATAATAATAATCCTTACAAAAACAATAGGGATCCAACCTGTTGGCTTGGACCCCTAATAATAAAAAAAATCCTTACAAAAACAATAGGGATCCAACCTGTTGGCTTGGACCCCTAACTAGAACTGCAAGCAGTTATGCAGGGGTCCAAGAAGTGTGCATTTCGCCGGCACAACGCGACAAGAAATGTGCATTTCGCCGGAAAAACGTGAAGCATGTGTTCAAAACGCTACCCTGAACCTGTGGAGTAGCGAGAAGTCAGTGTAGCGTTTTCGCGGCGAAATTTTTGTAGAAGATATACAATTTCCTCGTTTATTGCGCCCCCTAATGGCGAAATTTTCCGAATTTTTTATCGAAGGTCAATAAGGTTAGCACCAACATGTGTCTAAAATTTGGACTCGATCCGATGTCTAATTTTGGAATTTTTTGGTTTTTTAATTTTCCACGTCTAATTTAGCTAATAAAAGAATATTCAAAACTCTACCGTTTCGTCGTCGAAGGTCGGATCAAAAAGCTGTATATGATTTCTTTGCGTGTGCGTCTGAAGATGCCGTGTGCAAAGTTTGGTGTTGATTGGTCAAGAAATGTGCGAGGAGTAGCGAAAAAACAGTTTTGCGGTTTTCGCGATTTAGCGAAAAATATTCACAGACGCAAATGGGCGTGGCCTATACCAAAAGATGCAGCAGACTCCAGTGAATCTGTGTGTACAAGGTTTTGAATGTGGGAGGTTCGGTGTGGGAGTTATAGCCCCAAACGCGTCTTTCCTTGGTATAGCGCCACCTAGTGGCCGGCGTGTCTGGATTTGGTCGTCTGCTTAGAACTCAGGGCCCTGGATCTAGTCATGCAATTGGCGTGTCGGCACCATTTACGGTTTGGGCTGTGGACCCACTTCTAGGGGGGAATAATAATAATAATAATAATAAAAAAAATCCTTACAAAAACAATAGGGATCCAACCTGTTGGCTTGGACCCCTAAAAACTAGAACTGCAAGCAGTTATGCAGGGGTCCAAGAAGTGTGCATTTCGCCGGCACAACGCGACAAGAAATGTGCGTTTCGCCGGCACAACGCGAAGCATGTGTTCAAAACGCTACCCTGAACCTGTGGATACAAAGGATTTGACTGTGGTAGGAGTAGCGAGAAGTCAGTGTAGCGTTTTCACGGCGAAATTTTGTAGAAGATATACAATTTCCTCGTTTATTGCGCCCCCTAATGGCGAAATTTTCCGAATTTTTTATCGTACGACATAAAGGTTAGCACCAACATGTGTGTACAATTTGGACTCGTTCCGATGTCTAATTTTGGATTTCTTTGGATTTTTGATATACCACGTCTAATTTAGCTAATAAACCAATATTCAAAACGCTACCGTTTCGTCGTCGAAGGTCGGATCAAAAATGTGTTCCATGGATTATTTGCGTGTGCGTCTGAAGATGTCGTGTGCAAAGTTTTGTGTTGATTGGTCAAGAAATGTGGGAGGAGTAGGGAAAAAACAGTTTTGCGGTTTTCGCGATTTAGCGAAAAATATTCATGGACGCAAATGGGCGTGGCCTAGGCCAAAAGATGCAACAGACTCCAGTGCATCTGTGGGTACAAGTTTTTGGACTCTGTGAGGTTCGGTGTGGGAGTTATAGCCCCAAACGCGTATTCCTTGGTATAGCGCCACCTAGTGGCCGGCATGTCTGGATTTTGTCGTCTGCCGTCACCTCACGGACCTGGATCTAGTCATGCAATTGGCGTGTCGGCACCATTTACGGTTTGGGCTGTGGGCACACTTTTATTGCTGGAATAATAATAATAGGAATAATCCTTACAAAAACAATAGGGATCCAACCTGTTGGCTTGGACCCCTAAAAATCCTTACAAAAACAATAGGGATCCAACCTGTTGGCTTGGACCCCTAAAAAGAAAAATCACTAGAACTGCAAGCAGTTATGCAGGGGTCCAAGAAGTGTGCATTTCGCCGGCACAACGCGACAAGAAATGTGCGTTTCGCCGGCACAACGCAAAGCATGTGTTTAAAACGCTACCCTGAACCTGTGGATACAAAGTATTTGACTGTGGTAGGAGTAGCGAGAAGTCAGTGTAGCGTTTTCGCGGCGAAATTTTGTAGAAGATATACAATTTCCTCGTTTATTGCGCCCCCTAATGGCGAAATTTTCCGAAATTTTTATCCAACAACATTTAGGTTAGCATAAACATGTGTGTAGATTTTGGACTCGATCCGATGTCTAATTTTGGATTTTTTTGGATTTTTAATTTTCCACGTCTAATTTAGCTAATAAACAAATATTCAAAACTCTACCGTTTCGTCGTCGAAGGTCGGATCAAAAAACTGTCTATAATTTCTTTGCATGTGCGTCTGAAGATGCCGTGTGCAAAGTTTGGTGTTGATTGGTAAAGAAATGTGGGAGGAGTAGCGAAAAAACAGTTTTGCAGTTTTCGCGATTTTGCGAAAAATATTCATAGACGCAAATGGGCGTGGCCTAGGCCAAAAGATGCAGCAGACTCCAGTGCATCTGTGTGTACAAGTTATTGGACTCTGGGTGGTTCGGTGTGGGAGTTATAGCCCCAAACGCGTATTCCTTGGTATAGCGCCACCTAGTGGCCGGCGTGTCTGGATTTGGTCGTCTGCGTAGTCCGAAGAGATCTGGATCTAGTCATGCAATTCGCGTGTCGGCACCTTTTACGGTTTGGGGTGTGGGCCCACTTTTAGGGGGGTAAGAATAATAATAAGAAAAATCCTTACAAAAACAATAGGGATCCAACCTGTTGGCTTGGACCCCTAATTACAAAAACAATAGGGATCCAACCTGTTGGCTTGGACCCCTAATAAAAAAAATCCTTACAAAAACAATAGGGATCCAACCTGTTGGCTTGGACCCCTAAAAATCTTTACAAAAACAATAGGGATCCAACCTGTTGGCTTGGACCCCTAAAAATCCTTGAGCACTGCAACACAGTCCACTGTTTTAGAGAAAACATAGAACCACCACTGGGATTGGTGATTCTGTGGCTCTTGGAGACTCTGCATCGCGTCGGAACACCATGTGGTATAGATCATTACATCTTGGTACACAGAGCACTGGTGAGACAACGGGTTGGATCAGAGGGAGAAGGTGTTTGGAGAAGGGAGAGGAATGTAAAGAAAGCAAAAAGGGCGGACGCGGACCGACGCAGAGGTAATAAATCAGCAGAGAGGAGGCTGGGGGTCGATTTAGCTCAGGAAGTAGAGGGTGTCTTGTAACCGAAAGGTTGCTAGTTCGATCTCCATCTCCTCCTAGCTAGAGTGTTGATGTGTCCCTGAGTAAGTTACATGGTGATCACAGGATTTAGGAATAATTATCTAGACTCCAAAACATGAGCAATTAGCATTAAAAATTGTCTGCACTCCACAGGAGTCAATGGGTTCAATGGCGCCAGGGTAAAGTGACTCATCAAAAGAGGAGCGGACCCAATCCATGGACTCTGCGTGGATAGGTGGATGTTATTTTGGTGCTTGGACCTGACGAGGTCTAGGTGCCAAGATAACAACACAAATAAAATATTTCCTTCGAGATTATGATAAGTAATAGACAATTTATTAAAAGTGATCTTATAATTTAGAAAACAATCGGCAATACTTAAAAATTAGACCAAATAAGTATGATAAAACGTTATCCAAATTTCTAATTCAGGTTATCCACAATGACAAATGTCATTTCAAATAAATAAGTAAAATAGAATAAGAAAGGATGTGTGTGTGAGCCTGTTCTCGTGTGTGTGTGTCAGGACGGCCGAGGTAGGGGAGAACCCTCCCCTACTCAGAGTGATGGAATACACAAGGGGATACTGAAAGCATGCTTCAGATAAAACAATATGGTTAATTAGTAAATAGAAACAATGTATCAATTCAGTGTTGAATAAATTAGTTAAGATCAACATAGATGGTTTGGGTTTGGTATAGTAGTGAATCAAAATGTGGAAAACACTAAATGCAATCAATAGGTAGAATAAAAGGTTTAATTAGGTCGTCCAATTTAAATAGATAGTGAAAGGCGGGTAGGATTATGAAGAGAATTGTGATTTTGAGTAACGGTTAAGACAGAAGTGAGTCGCCCAATATTGAAAATGCAAGTTTTAATATTGTGATTTTTGTTTTCTTTCACATCTCCCTAGTTAAGGACAATAGGTGGATTGACGCCACATCTGCTGGGAAGGAGTCATACATGCTATGTTGTCAAATTGGATTCGGAAGTAGTGGGTTTACCTTAAAATGCCACTAATGCTGTTGCAACACTTTAATAATTTTAACTCTGATAAATTATCTTTTGTTTTATAGTCGCCCTGATGTGTATTCATTACGCACACACATGGCTGCATAAGGCAGATGCGGCTGGAGACTCTGTCTCCATCCCTCCACTTTGCGATCTATACCACCATATAGGTGGGGATTGATCGTATCCCAGGTACGGCATCCTGCAATAAGCCAGTATGGAAGGCTGGTTAGCCAACGACGGGTAAGATCCCACCTTGAAGCCCGGGACAACCTAAAGCAGGCACAGTCACGATTACTTGGCAGAGTCACTGTGAGCACTGGCTCACTTGATCATGGAGTGACGGACTGCAACCATCATAGGAAAAGCCGGCTGATGAAAGGTGGAGGGGGAACAGGAGTCAGATATGTCAGCTATGGCAGCAGAAGTGGTCTTGGAACGGGGCATGTCGCGTTTTATTTTATTTTATTTTACCTTTGTGGTATAGAAGCCCACTAACGCATGTACGTTTGTTTTTTTTTCGGTTTAGTGCATGACTTTGGAACAGCGTGGTTTCAGGCGGCTGATGGTAAACCCACCCATATTGGGCTTTGGATTTGGACATACTGGTTTCGATTTCCCTTCCCAAAAGATTGGTTTCAGTTTGCTGATGCTTAAGGTTAGACGTTTCGACGTTGGTTGCACCAATGGCGTTCTTAGATTTGCTTATCGTTTAATGCACATGGTTTTGACCATTGCGCAAGGGGGGAGGTATTGAGGAGAATTAGGAATTTTTTTGAAAACAAGGTTTTTCTTCACCATACTTGCAAACAATGATTGACATCCAGCTAAATGAGTGTGACATATTTGAAGAAACAGTGTTCAACAGATGGGTAGAAGCAGTCCCATCAGAAGACCAAAGTGCGGCTACGGTAATCAAGTTTCTGACTAGAGAAGTCATGCCAAGGTTTGGAACTCCGTCACAAATTAGCTCAGGTGTTAGGGCAGCGTTTATTCAGAAAACACTCAAACAAGTGATTTAACATCTGCATGTCAAATAAAGACTAGTCCGTGTCTACATTCCTCAAACCACAAGGTATGGTGGAGAGAGGAATGGGACGCTTAAGACAAAGATTAACAAAATTAAATTAGAGTACTAAATTAAAGGACTAATGCACTACGACTGACACCAATGAGTTATCGCATGAAAACTAACAGAACGATGCATCTAACCCTGCATGAAATGCTTACGGGTCGACCCATGCCTTCACCTGTCATTCGAGGGCCTCATAAAGGACCTCCATTAGAACAATTGGAAACTGAATTAAGACGTTATATGGGACAACTAACTGGCATACACAGGCTTATTTTTCAACAAGAGAAAGACAGAGTTCCAGAGTTGGAGAAGGAGCCACCAAGGGGGGTGGAGCCAGGTGACCAAGTGTATCTCAGGGTGTTCAGGAGAAAGTGGAACGGGCCCAGGAGAGAAGGACCATACAAAGTCACCAACGCAACACCAACAGCCATCCAAGTGGAAGGAAGTGCCATGTGGTATCATCTCAACCACTGCACAAAAGCCGCTCAACCTAAAGCCAGGGATGAGTGTGAGGAGGAGGAGCCAGACGCAGACACACCTGGGGCTGACCAGCTGCCCCAGGACCAGATCCAGTCGAGCCAAGAGATTCAGCAACATGATGTTGCTGAAAATGGGGAGCCTGTTTCTGATCCTTTACGGGTTGTGCCAGATTTCGCTGGCACAAGCACAGACCCCGAGGAAGGGTGAAACCACGGAGACAACACAAACCTGGAAGGGCCAGGAATTAGGGGCTGGTACTGAAGGAAGCCAGAGAAAAACACAGGACAACCCGGCCCCAGCTCACTCAGGAATAGTCAACAAGAAAGGGAAAATTGTCTTATATGCTCAGATACCACCGCAGAACCGAGTTAATGAATTTGTGTTTACTGTTATGTCGGATAACCAACCGTTATGTGCATTAACCTTCCGCCAGAATTATGAACATGTGCATAGGAAAAATCGGTGTGAAGTAAATATCCAATTAAATCCAATGAAATGGTGTTTAACAGTAACGTCAGGAATACATGGGGCTATAACAAAAAGTATAAATTAAATATGAGAGAATATATACTTCTTAAAGCTGTGGCTTGGCAGAACAGACAGGCCTTAGATTGGCTTTTAGCAGAAAAGGAGGGAGTTTGTGCTCATATAGGTGAAATGTGTTGTACTTTCATTCCAAATAATACTGCCCCAGATGGATCATTCACACTTACGATGAAGAATCTAAAACGTTTAAGAAAGGAGTTAAAGGATAATGCAGGCCATGATCAGGGAATGTTTGGATGGCTTGAAACAAGGTTTGGTATGTGGGGAATGATGTTCGCAAAGATAGGTGCAGTGCTCCTAATAGTACTAACAATAATGGGTCTGATCTTCTGCTGCTGCATTCCCATAGTCAGATCCGTAATAGCATCCAGGCTTTCTAAGGAGATGGCCCTCATGGTGACTGGCATAGAGGAGTCGGGTGACTGGGAGAGGATGCTCTATGGGGAGATAGATTGGAGTGAAACTAGAGAGGAGACCGGAATGTGAGAATCAGACCTCTCCTTGTGAAACACAACCATTGCAGACAGTGAAAACAAATGGACATTGGACTAATGGGTTCCAGGGCATGGTGGCTGCGAACGGCAGCAACTACGATGCCCAAACCCCCCACGTTATATGGTATACCGGTACATGACGATAATCAGAGCTATTCAAATCTATGCAAGCTTGTTGATAATCTTAGTTTTTAATTTATATTGTTTACTTATTTTATGAAATATCATTTTGAGTTTCATATTTTTATGTCATATATTCTGAAATGCTAATTTTCAATGCATGCTGAAAATACTATGTTCTAGTTAAACATTTGATAGATCTTTTTGCCTTAAACAGGTTTAAAATCCTGAGAATTATACAGGTTGAGATTCCTGAACATTGTTAAAGGTTTTTAATGATGATCAAATGTAGTGCAAAATATAGCCTAAACGACTGTTATGTTTTTGTTGTGATCTTATCTTACAAAAAAGGGGGGATGTGTGGTAGAAATTAAGGAGTATATTCTATGGTAAACCATGATTATTATGAGGTCTGTATATCTAATAGTGGAAAGACACATGATACCTACAGAGCCTGGATTCAGAACAGATGGTGGGACACATGAGCAGGTTGACCTAAGCCTTCAGCCCTATGATTATTTTGACTACAGAGTTAATGCATGCTGGCCTCAGACTGGTGTCCAAAATCACTTTTGTTGATAATATTCTGAGACTGATGATTGATGAAGATTGACGTGGGCGGAAACCCCCATTGGGACAAAGAAATTCTTGTATGTATGCGTGTATAAAGGAGGAGCTAGAACCGATGTTCGGGCAGTGACTCTTAAGACCTACTCGGCTGTTATCGTTGTTTGTCAATTCTTGCTCCGGACCCCTCGTTTTATTTTACTCTCTCTCTCTTGAATTAGTCTAAGTGTTTTATATCTCGATTAATCTTCAACACACTCGGTTGCTCTCAAAACTTGTAGGACGTTTCGGGCCGCGCGCCCTTCAGCGTGTAATGGCTTCTTCACGGCCATTCTACGCTGAAAAAGGGAAACGTCTGTTGTTGGTGATTAAAAGTTTTGAATGCAACAGAGTGCTGTCCCTTCTTTCATGAAATAATATTACAACACGTGGGATTCACCTGTTCAGAGTCCACCTCGACACTGCATAGCCACCCTCCCCCTTCTGGCCACCATTGTACACTGTATTGTATTATGCTGTATTGTATTGTATTATAGTACTTAACTGTGTAGCAACTGCAGTAGCTGCTATCATGGCTGTAACACGGGGAAATGGTTATCCTAGCGATTGTTGTACTTGCACTTGGTTCTATGAACATCCTTTCTGTACCGACAGCGATATATTGATGCACTTCTTATGACAAATGTACTTATTGTAAGTCGCTTTGGATAAAAGCGTCTGCTAAATGCCCTAAATGTAAATGTAAAATGATTCAGCACACAGTAAAAATGAAGTCTAGTTAGTGTGAGCGCGTTACTTAATATATTAGTTTTTTTTCTTGCCCTTGTCGGGGCTTTGGTCAAGGGGGTCATAAATATTTGACCTGTTAAGCCCTTTGGGACTGTAATGGCTATGCATATACGATTTTTTTAATTGAATAGTATTATGGTACAATATGTAGATGGACCGACAGGTCCACGGGTCGATTTCCCGTAGGAAATCGATCCTTTTAATGATTTGGATTTCCCAGGGACAGTTTTGCGGGGATTTAGCTGCTAGTCAGGGACGCAGCGCGTCACCATGATAACGTTATTTCTTGGGAAATGGGACTCAAAATAATATAATGGATCACATTCATAGTATTATTGGTATAGAATTACCATTAATTATTGTAGTACAACATACGAACAATTTTGGAAACAAAAAGTTGTTCATATTTTATCAATGTCCTTCTAGAACCTGTCATGAACTTTGATACTTTGAAATCAAACGATTTCTCGAGCGCAATAGATCTCTCTGATATAACGGACATTAAGCTGCTATTCTTTGGCAATTTGACATTTTAAGTTGGCCACATGAGCAATGTTTTTTCTTAATGTTACCCAAATATGAACTTAAAGGTTGGGTATGGGATTTGCGAAATGCCAGCAGATTTTGAAAACACACAACTCAAATGGTCCTACCCCCTCTCCTTCAACGCTGACTCTGACTCCACCCATTCCAAGTACATGGACGCGCAATCATGCACGAGCGAACACAGATGCGCGAGAGCGAGTCATTTGCTAGTTAGCTAGCTCCAGTAGCTACCGCGCAGGATAACAACAAACAGAAGCTTGCTCTGGGTCACGAGGTTTGAGTACGTGCACGAAGGGGTCGCGCGCGGGGCGCGGGGGAGGGGGACTGCAGTACGACCGTTTTATTGACGTACTTACTATCCAATGCAACTCGGTGGCTCTGGAAATCCTTGGCTGGAGTTTTTCGAGCCCTGCCCGTTCAACAGATGATTGACTTGTTTAATTTTCATGTCAGTACTTCTAACTCAGTGGCTGTAAGTGGGTTATGATAAGGATTTCAAGTAATCTTGCAAAAATGGCCAAAAAAGCGAATTCCATACCCAACCTTTAAGTAGCCTAATATAAACATAGACTTCATAAATGTGAACGTAAATATACACAGCTGTGCTAACCATAATAACTAATCCTGGAATAGCGGTAGGCATAAGCAATTTGGCTTTAGCTGAACGTTGGTTAATGTAACTAGTTATAGTCATCTATGAACGAATATGGTCTAACTACAGTTGCTAACTGACTTTGATATTGCCTGTTTGACAGTCAAACGTGATCGCTATTTCGTGTTAGTTTACTTACCAAGAGTTCTATGTAATAAGAAATAATTATTAGCTTATTACTGTAAATATCAGTACGACCGTAGTTGCCAACTACATTAACGGAAGATGAGCATCTTCCCTGGGGAGGCTCGTGCGCCTGGTTCAGGAGCAGTGTACTGCTCAAGCAGTCAACTGCTCCTGAACCTGGCGCACGAGCCTCCCCAGAAACTGGAACGTCAATTTTCATGTTGTTTTACCTTATTTGTAAATTTTGCCTGGGTGCCATAAGCGTCTTAGAGTACCATATTAAGCGCTATATAAATTTCATTTATTATTATTATTATTATTTTGATATTTTTGCCAGGATCAATTCATGTACCCGTCATTTCAAGGTTATTGTCCCTCACCAAAGCTGAAACTCGTTTGGGCAATTTAGTTGTGCAGTACATTATACATTGTAAAAAGCCTGTTGTAAGAGAGAGAAAAAAGACATGATCATGTGTATTGTGGTCAAGACCCCAAGTGGTTTGACATATTTGGTGTAACTGGTTACTGGTGTAACTTTCCCTTTCAGTCTCTGAAGCAGTGTCTCACACTCTTGACCGAGGGCCTTGAAACTGGCATGCCTGTTCAAAACATCCCTTTAACATCTCCAGGACAACAAGGTTATTTTGTGTTGATGTGTATTGAATTCTTAAGGACAAAGGTTACTCTTAACAGGCAAATTCAGTAGAAACTCCATAAAAAGGAACATTAACTCACTAAGACCATTCATGAAACATCAGTAAGCTGCAGTTTTTTATACCCAGTCAGTTATCTTTTAAAAGTTCTTTCAACTGCGACTGCTTGTAGTTTGTAAAAGAGCTACAACCATGACGCCACCAACAATAACCCATACAATGTTGTGCAATTGTAAGATCAAATTCAATTAGCCTACTTCCTATTTGTGCAAACGCATCAGATGCATTTCAAAAAACAAAAAGTGCAAAGATGCTTTGTCTGATGTGAGGTCCCTTACCGTTTCATTTGGAGTGAGTGAACAGGCTTGCGTTATCTGTAGGGTCTCCGTTGTTGTCAACTGCTTCTGGGAGAGCTGGATGGAGAGGGTTTGCAGCGTCTGTATTCCAATTAGTTGTCAGGGTTTTTGCATTGGAAATGCATCAGAGTGAACAAATCGCATGTGTGGCACTGTGTATTAAAAGACATAGGATTATTTCCCCCCCCCCCCCCCCCTTCAATATTTATGCCAAAGTCAACAAGCTAAACACAGGTTCTGTCTTATCACAAGGTATTTTGAAAGGGTTACATTATTGGCTGGACAAACTCGTATTCACCAGCAGAGGGCGCTCTAGGCCTTACAGGTGGCTGGGCATCGGTGACTGACACCACTGCAGCGCCGAAGTAGGAAAGTACACGAAGTATCGCTAATGAATGTATGCTACGCTAAAGAGAGCGCATCTCTAATATAAACTGTTATACTGTTATATTTCCAACAGTTATGTTGTAATACACACTAGCAAAATGTTTAGTAGAACGTAGACTTTGCCCTGTGACACTAATAGGGAACATTGAAGTTGACCTTGGCTAAGGTTGTTGATGATTCTGTATGTGGACGAGCCGGTGTTTAAGATCGCGGGCGCCGGTAGCGATGACGCGGCTAAATAAATAAGCTAGTCACATCCTGTGTGGGGTTATGGTTAGTGTAATAACTGTTTGTGGCTATGTGTGGGTGGGGGCCGGGAGTGATGACAGACTGTTTGATGCATGATGAACCGAGTGAATGTGTCGGGAGACAGAATAAGCCATGGTTATTGATGAACGGGGGCCGAGCTAATCCCCGCTGGCATGCTAATGCTAAGGCTAATAGCCGTTGGGTATTTCCTCCCGGTCACGACAGTTCGGTGTTTGGATAAGAGTGTAATAGGGTCTGTGTTGAAATGCTTTTGTTTTGGTGTGTTTGAGAGTATTGTTAGAATAAAACAGGTGCTGACTGTGGGTTAAAGAAGAGTTATATTAGACTAAGGCTGTGCATAGGTGTAGTTCATAAAGGTTTAACAACAAGAAGACAATAATGATAACTAGTGATTAATCAGAGTAATAAGACCAGGTTATACAGTGATTCAGTCTGGAGTAATGTTATTTTAATGTTCTAGGTCAGTGGTTTTCACTGTGGGGCGCGCCCCCCCTGGGGGGCGCCAGAGTTCTTCAGGGGGGGCGCGACGTGAGAAAAAAATTAACCCGAAAAAAAACCCTGAAAGACGATGATTCAAATCATCAGTCGTACTTCAACTGTAGAAGTAACATAACTAAATCAATTTTCAACCGTTTATCTTCGTGCAAACCATTTAACAAATCTGCACACTTGTATCTTCAATAATATCTAAACAGAATTTTGATATCATTTAAAATGTCTTCAGAATCACAGTTTTAGTTTCATACCGCTTCGTTTTCAGCTGTTTTCATTGAAGACGTCAGCCCATTCTGATACACCTACTTCTAGACATCGTAACTCATTCCTTTTTCAACCGTTTACCATCGTTCAAACCATTAAACAAATCTACACACTTGTATCTTCAATACTATCTAAACGGAATTTTGATAGCATTTATACTTTTTTCAGAATCACAGTTTTAGTTTCAAACTGGCGTCGTTTTCAGTTGCTTATAATAATTGAGGTCACCATAGCAACGCCGGTAAACAAACCCCGCCGAATAGTCGAATCTCTGGACTGAAAAGGCAGATCTGATTCGACTCAGAAAATTCAGAGTCTGGGACCCTGAATGAATCTGTAAACTGGCAGTTTACACAGATTAAGATGTTCAAATGTATTTAAAAAAGGTTCAGCTAAAACATGCTCAGATAAAGTTGTTAAATTGTGTTGTTTAAAAACGCAAAAAGATGTTGTAATGTTTCAAAAATTTGTTTCAAATGTTTCAAAAATTTGTTTCAAATGTTTCAAAAATATGTTCCAAATGTTTTAAAATTATGATCGGAGATGTTTGAAATGTGTAAAATAATTAAAATAGCTTTCAAAACACAGGTATTTAGAAATAAAAATTGGGGGGGGGGCTCAGCTGAATTTTTTCTCTGAGGGGGGGCTCACTCTCTCACACTTTGAAAACCCCTGTTCTAGGTAATTTGAGTTTATGCATTTATGTTTACCTTTACTTACAGTATGTTTAAAGAGGTAATTCTACACTTAAGAGAGACAGTATTTTCATAGCTGAGGGTACATGCTAATACTTACCTGTGGGCCCTGTAATAGTAAAGTGAACATGTATTCAGGTGCCCAGCATGGTTAGTTAGACTAGTAACTGTAGAAGAGATACTGAGTATTGTGCTAAGAGTAGCAGGTCTATTGCAAGTGTATAAGATTACTTTGTATTATATAGGGTATTGTTATTGAGAGCATGTGTTTTGGAGATGTATTAGATTATATTATATGGGCCTGCGGCGCCGAAGTGGGACAGTACACGAAGTATCGCTAATGAATGTATGCTACGCTAAAGAGAGCGCATCTCTAATGTAAACTGTTTATATTTCCAACAGGAAATAAATGTGTCGCAGAAGAAAGAGCCAAGCTTCATTCGTATATCTGTAACATATTTGGCGAGCTAGCCAGGAGAAGAGGCGAGAGAGTGACCATCACTATCAACCCCCTTCTTCCCAAAGAGTCGAGCCTTCATCAAACTTCAGGAAGATGGATGCCAGCCAGCTCCTGCGTGACAGAGTGAGTACAGTCTTATGGCAGCTGGAGTAAGAGTCTCTCAGGGAAGCCTGCAAGTATCTGAAATGTGACGGCCTGGACAGTGGAGAGCCTCGCAGCAAGCCACGAAGGGCACTCATCAAAATGGCAGAGAGTGTGTTGGATGAGATTGAGGAAAAGCGAGAGGAGGATGAAGTCAGTCAGTTCGTCCCTGACCTAAAATTCATCGAGAGACAAAACAAAGAAGGTATTCAGCCAAGCAAATAGCAACCATCAGGGGAGACAGCTCCAAAGAGAGGACTTGAGGAGAAATACTTCCTGCCACGCACTCCTGTTCTAAGGACCACAGATTATCCACTCAAAAATCGACCAGAGCCCGGTTACACACTGCCTGAGGTAATGTTACGAAGAGAATTTAAAATCTGTGGGCAAGTTGGAGAGAGCGGGCAGAACGAAAAATTATCCTACTCCAGCTTAGTCCGCCAGATGGAGATGGGGATAGAAAAAGGACACACAGAGACTGAAATCGTGGAAACAGTAATCAGAGCTGTCAGTCCAGGGCTGCCCTTGAGAGACATGTTGGAGATTAAGCGTGGGCTGACCCTCGGTGCACTTCTAACCATTCTAAAAGGGCCACTATAAAGTAGACAGCTCCACCGAACTCTACCACCAGCTCCTTAACATCTCCCAAGAGACCAAGTGAACTTTTGTGTTCCGTGCAATTGAGCTGAAAGAGAAACTGTTATGGCAAGCAGCTAATGACGACACCGATGAACAGTATGGCAGAGCCACCATTCAGTGAAAGTTCCTCCGCTCAATCGAAACTGGACTGCTAAGTGACTCTGTAAAACAACTCCTGCCCTACCTCAGCGATTTGAGCACCACAGATGAAGAGCTGATGGAGAGAGTAAACGAAGCAGCAAAAGTTGAAAGTGAGAGACAAGAGAAGAGGAAAAGGTCCATTGCTGTTAAAACTCCTAGAGTGCAGGAGCTCCAAGTTGATTTCTGGCAGACCACACACCTGCTCAGAGCTCTATTAAACCAAAGGACTCAAACTCAGCAGTGGCGATGAAAACACTCAAGGGGAAAAAGAGTAAGGCTGAACACACCAATACACAGCAGATTGTGGAGGAGCTTCGGGCAGAAATTAAACAAATGTTTCAGGCTGTGATGGAGACAAGTCCCCGCCCCCTTGGACCAATGCAGAGAGCGAGAGGCTGCAGAAAGTGCCGGGAAGAGGAGATGGATAAAAACTGTCCACACTGCTTCAAATGTGGGCAGGAGGGACACTTCTCTCGTGGATGCCGCGTACACAGAACACGTTCCCGAACAAACACCAACCATGCAGCCCCACAACCATTCCGATGACAGCCCCCAGAGGAAAAGCAGTAGATGCCTCATCAGCAGTAAGTGAAGTCCACTATCAACCCCCCCAACAACAGTCACTATTAGTAAGCCTGGTGGGAAACCGATGCATGGTGAACTGTTTCATGGACAATCTCCCAGTCTAAGTACTGTGGGACTCAGGGGCCCAGTACAGCATAGTAAATGAGCCCTGGCGACTAAACCACCTTCCCCACGCGGTCATTAGACCTCTATGAGAGCTGTTAGGGGATGAGACGCTTGACTGTGCTTGCTGCCAATGACACGCCCATTCCCTACATTGGCTGGATTGAAGTAAGATTCCGACTAGACAGTGACCCCACAATGTCAAGTGACTTACAGGTGCCAATATTGGTGTCCAGTGACTCAGCTGTTGCCAGTGACCCAATCATAGGCTACAATGTGATCGAGGCCATTATCAACAGGAACGAAGGGAAGACTCAAGGTGGAAGAAAGTATCTGGCCCACAAAGTGAGTAAAGCCTTCGCCATAACAGTGAGAATCGCTCATAATGTGGTCAGACTGATGCAGAAAAGTGGATCAGGTCCAGAAACTGGTATGGCTCGTACAGGGGGAAAAATGGTGCCTTTACACGCTAATCAAGTCACTACGGTCTACATACGGGCACATCTGAGTTCACAAGCAAGGGGCCAAAACAAGCTCTTTTCACCTGACTTACTCAACCCTCCACCAGAAGGCGTGGCTTACAGCGAGGTCCTCGTGCGGATCCCAGAACGCAAAGTGCCCTACATACCCATACCAGTGACCAACACCACTGACCACACCATCTACCTGGACCGTCATAATGTTGTAGGACACCTGGAGTCAGTCAAGACAGTGTATGAAGCAACCGTTCAGACCGAAGAAAGCAAGTCAACACCTGAAAGTAAAGACAACACAGAGTTCAAGTCCAGCAAGGCAAGCAACACACCAAAGCCTGACAACAAGCAAGTCAAGAGACCAACAGCCTGGGACCCACCTGTGGACCTCCAACAACTCCCAGTGGGGCAACAGGAAGCGGTAAGGAGAGTGTTGAGAGAGGAATGTGAGGCATTTGCATTCGACAGTGATGATGTAGGCTCCATACCAACCCTCAAGATGCATATTACCCTCAACGACACCCATCCAGTACGAAAGACGTACATGTCTGTCCCAAAGCCTCTTCACAATGAAGTAAAAGAGTACCTGCAGGACCTGTTGAACAAAGGGTGGATCATACCATCACAATCCCCTTATTCGTCGCCAGTGGTCTGTGTCCGCAAGAAAGACGGCAGTCTGCGCCTCTGTTGCGACTTCAGAGAACTCAACCGCAAGTCAGTCCCAGACCGCCATCCAACACCAAGGATTCAAGACATGCTGGATGCCCTGGGCGGGAGTTCATAGTTCTCAGTCTTGGACCAGGGTAAAGCCTACCACCAGGGCTACCTGGATGAGGCAAGCCGCCCCTTGACAGCCTTCATCACACCCTGGGGGCCCTAAGAATGGGTTTGCATACCCTTTGGTCTAAGCTCTGCACCAGCAGAATGCCAGAGGAGCATGGAGCACTGTTTGGCTGGCCTCAGAGACACAATATGTCTCCCTTACCTGGACGACAACCTAGTGCACAGCAGCGGCTTCGAAGATCACCTAGAGCATGTTCGCCTTGTCCTCCAGCGCTATAAAGAACATGGTGTAAAGCTGACCCCAAAGAAATGCGAAATGTTCAAGGCCAGGGTAAAGTTTCTCGGCAAGGTTGTAACAGGACAGGGTTAAACCATGGACCCCGCAGAGTTGGCTCCGGTGAGGGCCTTAAAGGAAAAAAAAACCTGCCACGGTTGGGGATAGACGCTAAATGCTCGGGTTTTCTCTCCTAATACAGACCCGCATCGCCCACCCACTGTACAACCTGCTTACTGTCCCTACTGTCCCAAACCCTAAAAATCACACCCCAGACCCACCAGCCCAAAAACACAAGAAAGCCCTGGAGAAAAAGAAAGGTCACATTCCATCAAGCGCACCAATACAGGCTGGACTGACGGTCACCAGGCTGCGGTCGCGTCTGACCCCAGAGCATGTCAACATGCTCATCTTTTTGAACAAAAATCTGTAGGTTGGTTAAGTTATAACATGATTGTTTTTTTTATATTATTATCGTTATTATTTTGGGAAGAAACTAGGGTTGTGTTTATTTTAAGTTATGTTTATGAGCACCGGCTTCGAGCTGCATGCTCTGTTGCTTAGAGTAGAGTAGCGCATAACTATTGAACGGATCTGGTTTAACTGAGTTGTTCATCTAATAATAAAGATCCCAATGAGGAAAACACGCTGCATTTGTATTTTCATTTCATTTTGAATGTATATATATATTTTTAATTTTAATGTAAAATATTAACGATTAATCGACAAATTGATCGTTAATTCTCCCGACGATCGACTAAGACAACTTAATCGAATGTCCATCCCTAGCCTGGGGGCTGTGTTGTATCAGCGACAGGAAGGGAGGATGAGAGTGATAGCGTATGGCTCCCGCACCTTAAGTCCATCAGAAAAGAGGTATCATCTGCACTCCGGGAAACTAGTGTTCTTGGCGTTGAAGTGGGCCATCTGTGAACGTTTCCGCGATTACCTGTTCCATGCTACATCATTTGTGGTGTACACAGACAACAACCCGTTGACCTATGTACTCACTTCCGCCAAACTTAACACCACCGGATACAGATGGGTGGCAGAGCTGGCCGACTATAACTTCACCATACGCTATCGTCCCGGCAAGAACCACTCAGATGCTGATGTGCTGTCGCGGATGCCCTTGGACTTTGAGGACTACATTCACAGCTGTACTGCAGAGTCGGGTCAAGAGGCAATAAGTGCAGCTATGGAAAGCTTAACAGTCGAAAGGATAGACCCTTGCCGGGGAAGTCAGGTGGTCCGTGTCAGTGCCCTAAGCTCGGTGAAAGACAGTGAAACCAGCGAACCTCTCACTCCAGACCAAAGCTCAGGAAGAGGATGAGATCCTGTCAAGAGTCCTCTGGTTCAAGTCACAGAAAAACAGGCCAAATAGAAATGAAAGAAGAGCCCCCTGCTGTAGCCATGCTGCTAAAACAGTGGCTAAAGATCTACGTAGACCAAAATGGTGTCCTGCGCCGCAGAACCTCCCGCCGAGAACAGCTGCTGATCCCAAAGGCTTATCACCCGCTGGTTTTCAAAGAGCTACATCAGGACATGGGTCACCTAGGGTTCGAATGGACACTTGACCTCATTCGAGAAAGGTTCTACTGGCCTCAAATGAGCAAGGATGTGAAACATTTCGTTACGAAAGTGTATGAATGTCTCAAAAAGAAGAAGCCAAGTAAGCAGATGCGTGCACCTATGACATCGATCCAGACCACCTATCCATTCCAGCTCGTCTCCATTGACATCCTTCACCTGGAGAAATGCAAACACGGCTACGAGTATATATTAGTGGGTCATGGATCATTTTACAAGGTTTGCCCAAGCCTACGCCACAAAGAATAAAACTGCTAAAACTGTTGCTGACAAGATCTTCAATGACTACGCACTCAAGTTCGGCTTCCCAAGCAGATTACATCACGACATGAGAAAAGAGTTTGACAACAGATTGATGGCAAGGCTGAAAGAACTCTCTGGCATCCAGAGCTCACACACGACAACTTACCACCCACAGGGTAATGGACAGGTGGAGAGATTCAACCATACCCTGTTGTCAATGCTGCGCACCCTGGAGGAAGGAGAAGGAAGATTGGAAGGAGTCTCTGGCTAAAGTGGTCCACGCGTACAACTGCACAAAGAGCGAGGCAACAGGCTACGCACCTTACCACCTTATCTTTGGACGCTCTCCTCGCCTGCCCATCGATCTGCTGTTCAATCTTAAACAAGATGAGGCCCATGAGACGTACGATGACTATGCAAGATGCATACCAGATTGCCGCCAAAACAGCTGACAAGGGAGCAGTTTGTGGAAAGACCCACTATGACAGGAAAGTGCAGGGAAGAGACCTTTAGCCAGGCGACAGAGTTCTCCTCCAAAACCTAACCCCCAGAGGCGGGCCTGGCAAGATTCAGTCCTACTGGGAGGACCAAGTATACAAGGTCAAAGAGAGGAAAGCGGATGACAGCCCAGTCTACCAGATCAGCCCAGAAAATGGGAAAGGACGGGACAGAGTCGTCCACAGAAACCTGCTGCTGCCCTGCGACTACCTACCTGTTGACCAGCCATCAGCAACGACTCTACAGCCCAAGAAAGACTCCCAGAGACCTGCAAAGAAAGGGACACAACCAAGGCATCAACCACCGCAGCAGCCGGAGCCAGATAACACCACCGACGACGACGACTACACTAGCAACCTCCACTGGCATCTCATACCTGGCAGAGGGAGGCGTCGAAGGCACCTGGATCCTCTGGCAGAGCCCTTCCAGCCTCAGCACCAAGAAGAGGATGTGCCACTACAGAGCGAAGAGGATTTGCCCCTACAGAGCGAAGAGGATTTGCCACTACAATCTCAGAGATCTGACCCGAGTCCTGAAAGGTCTGAGCATGTTCAGTCAGGGGCAGAGTCTCCAGCCCTGAACAATGGGGAGGTACAGAGGGCAAGACAACAACCCCAGAGGCTTAGACAGCGGCCTGTGGTACTGAGTTATGATCGATTAGGCCAGCCGTCCCTAGTGCAAAGCTGTAAGGTGACAGAGACTCAGGTTACACTTGCTAGTACCTTTTGGAGGCCTTGGGTATGTGAGGTGTGATATTGATAATGCCTTAAGGCTCACAGAAATGTCAGGTGACATTTAATTTAGTGGGGGAGAGTGTGGCACTGTGTTTTAAAAGACATAGGATTATTCCCCCCCCCCCCCCCCCCTTCAATATTTATGCCAAAGCCAACAAGCTAAACATAGGTTCTGTATTATCACAAGGTATTTGGAAAGGGTTACATTATTGGCTGGACGAACTCGTATTCACCAGCAGAGGGCGCTCTAGGCCTTACAGGTGGCTGGGCATCGGTGACTGACACCACTGTAGCGCCGAAGTAGGACAGTACACAAAGTATCGCTAATGAATGTATGCTACGCTAAAGAGAGCGCATCTCTAATGTAAACTGTTTATATTTCCAACAGGTATGGTGTAATACGTACGATGACTATGCAAGATGCATACCAGATTGCCGCCAAAACAGCTGACAAGGGAGCAGTTTGTGGAAAGACCCACTATGACAGGAAAGTGCAGGGAAGAGACCTTTAGCCAGGCGACAGAGTTCTCCTCCAAACCTAACCCCCAGAGGCGGGCCTGGCAAGATTCAGTCCTACTGGGAGGACCAAGTATACAAGGTCAAAGAGAGGAAAGCGGATGACAGCCCAGTCTACCAGATCAGCCCAGAAAATGGGAAAGGACGGGACAGAGTCGTCCACAGAAACCTGCTGCTGCCCTGCGACTACCTACCTATTGACCAGCCATCAGCAACGACTCTACAGCCCAAGAAAGACTCCCAGAGACCTGCAAAGAAAGGGACACAACCAAGGCATCAACCACCGCAGCAGCCGAGCCAGATAACACCACCGACGACGACGACTACACTAGCAAACCTCCACTGGCATCTCATACCCGGCAGAGGGAGGCGTCGAAGGCACCTGGATCCTCTGGCAGAGCCCTTCCAGCCTCAGCACCAAGAAGAGGATGTGCCACTACAGAGCGAAGAGGATTTGCCCCTACAGAGCGAAGAGGATTTGCCACTACAATCTCAGAGATCTGACCCGAGTCCTGAAAGGTCTGAGCATGTTCAGTCAGGGGCAGAGTCTCCAGCCCTGAACAATGGGGAGGTACAGAGGGCAAGACAACAACCCCAGAGGCTTAGACGATTAGGCCAGCCGTCCCTAGTGCAAAGCTGTAAGGTGACAGAGACTCAGGTTACACTTGCTAGTACCTTTTGGAGGCCTTGGGTATGTGAGGTGTGATATTGATAATGCCTTAAGGCTCACAGAAATGTCAGGTGACATTTAATTTAGTGGGGGAGAGTGTGGCACTGTGTATTAAAATACATAGGATTATTCCCCCCCCCCCCCCCCCCCCTTCAATATTTATGCCAAAGCCAACAAGCTAAACATAGGTTCTGTATTATCACAAGGTATTTGGAAAGGGTTACATTATTGGCTGGACGAACTCGTATTCACCAGCAGAGGGCGCTCTAGGCCTTACAGGTGGCTGGGCATCGGTGACTGACACCACTGTAGCGCCGAAGTAGGACAGTACACAAAGTATCGCTAATGAATGTATGCTACGCTAAAGAGAGCGCATCTCTAATGTAAACTGTTTATATTTCCAACAGGTATGGTGTAATACACACTAGCGAAATGTTTAGTAGAGCGTAGAATTTGCCCTGTTACATTAATAGTAGAGCTGAAACGATTCATCGATTGATTCAAATAATTCGATTACAAAAAAGGATAGATGAATTTTCTTGCCTCGAGTCATCGTTTATTTAATTTTACAGCTGAGGTCACAGTTTTACGCACGGACCATTTTTAGTGTGACACAACCGGCGCATACGCCACCCACAGAACAAACAAACGCGGCATGTTTTGACTTGTTTAGGGGCTAACATTAGCACTTGCTAAATGGAAGACATGAGCGAAAATAGTGAGGAGAGCCAAACGGGCAGGAGAAAGTGACAGCGAATGTCCAAGGTTTGGGATCATTAACACGTTAAACATTAATGAGAAGACCGTGGTGTGTGTCCACTGCAAGACGAGCTGGCGTACCGCAGCAGCACGACTTCCATGCTGCAGTGAAAGTGAAGTAAATGCTTACTTAAACCCAAGAATGTATGGCACATAAATGCACTTAACTTATCTGTCAACATTGTTATTTCTCATGGTACAAGTACAGACTAATAAACAATGGGAAAGTAACTAAATTGGTACTTTTGGTAGAAAATATGGTTTGCTACTTGTTCATTATTAATTGACATGTGTTCTTTTCTCATGTTTATTTATAATTACTTTTCAATTAAGCAATGTATGTTTTATCCGATTACTCGATTAATCGATGGAATAATCGGTAGAATAATCGATTACTAAAATATTAGATAACTGCAGCCCTAATTAATGGGGAACATTGAAGTTGACCTTGGCTAAGGGTGTTCATGATTTTGTATTTGGACGAGCCGGTGTTTAAGATCGCTGCCGCCGGTAGCGATCTTAAACACCGACGACGATGCCGCCGGCTAAATAAATAAGCTAGTCACATCCTGGGTGGGGTTATGGTTAGTGTAATAACTGTTTGTGGCTATGTGTGGGTGGGGGCCGGGAGTGATGACAGACTGTTTGATGCATGATGAACCGAGTGAATGTGTCGGGAGACGGAATAAGCCATGGTTTTTGATGAACCGGACCGAGCTAATCCCCACTAGCATGCTAATGCTAAGGCTAATAGCCGTATTTCCTCCCGGTCACGACAGTTAAAGGGACAGTTCGGTGTTTGGATAAGAGTGTAATAGGGTCTATTGTGCTTTTGTTTTGGTGTGTTTGATAGTATTGTTAGAATAAAACAGGTGCTGACTGTGGGTTAAAGAAGAGTTATATTAGGCTAAGGGCTGTGCATAGGTGTAGTTCATAAAGGTTTAACAACAAGAAGGAAATAATGATAAATAGTGATTAATCAGAGTAATAAGACCAGGTTATACAGTGATTCAGTCTGGAGTAATGTTATTTTAATGTTCTAGGTAATTTGAGTTTATGCATTTATGTTTACCTTTACTTGCAGTATGTTTAAAGAGGTAATTCTACACTTAAAACAGACAGTATTTTCATAGCTGAGGGTACATGCTAATACTTACCTGTGGGCCCTGTAATAGTAAAGGGAACATGTATTTAGATGCCCAGCATGGTTAATTAGACTAGTAACTGTAGAAGAGATACTGAGTATTGTGCTAAGAGTAGCAGGTCTATTGCAAGTGTATAAGATTACTGTGTATTATATAGGGTATTGTTATTGAGAGCATGTGTTTTGGAGACGTATTAGATTAGATTATATGGGCCGAATATAGTGCCGAAGTGGGACAGTACACGAAGTATCGCTAATGAATGTATGCTACGCTAAAGAGAGCGCATCTCTAATGTAAACTGTTTATATTTCCAACAGGAAATAAATGTGTTGCAGAAGAAAGAGCCAAGCTTCATTCGTATATCTGTAACACATGCTTGTGCCATCCGTAAGGTCTTCGTTGTCAACTTCTTGTTGGAGAGCTGGATGTTGTAGAGGTTTTGCGACGTCTGTATTCAAATTGGTTGACAGTGTTTTTGCATGGGAAATGCATCCGAATCAGAGTAAAAGTCAGTGTTTTTGATGATTCAGGTTCAGTTTTTCCAAGAATGGAACAGTTTTGGTTGTTCAGGTTAGGGGTGTACGTATAAACTGTATAGAAAATACACTGGTGTGAATTTGCGCTACAGTATGGATTTTGGACAGTGCCGTGAGACTGGTGGGACCGGTCGACAGTGTTTTAAGTAACGCTTTAATGCAGTAAGGCTATTAATTAACAACTAGAAAATGCATTTCCTGCAGAAAATGCGGTGAGTGCCGTTGTGCAAAGTGAGGTTGAAAATATTTTTTTAATAAAGCCACATAGATTAAGACATAAAGAAACGTTAAATGGCTTAAATCAAGTGAAGGGATTTGAACAAAAGTCTAAATGGAGTAAACAATGTAAACATTCACACCATTTAAGAAATGTAAATGGTTGTAAACAAATAAAGGGACAACTGAATGATAAGCACAAGGCATTGTTAAAATTGCAGAAATGTAAAATGAATTGAACTGAAGAATCTGAAAGATCAATGTATTGCCCTGCTGCTGCTGCGTGTGCGTGTGTGTGTGTGTGTGTGCGTGCGCGTGCTGTACGATCTCTCTTTAGGATCTCAGTTCTCATCCCATTAACAGCAATGGCAAAAAATACACGACTCAAGTGTCCAAGTCCATCAGTATTGATGTCAGAATTGGGGATCGAGCCCGGATTTGCGAATCCACAGTTCTACTCTGAACCCAGTTAACAAAAAGGGAAGGGTATAGACTCAAGTGCAGAGAGGGTTTAACTGAAAGGTTGTTTATTACAACAAAGTCTTTGGGCAAAAACACAGAAGATCACAAATTCCAAAACGAGGGCAAGATCCAAAAAGGGCAAAAAGTCCAACAGAGAAGGCAAAAGGAAAACTCAAAAACAGGTAGATTCTCATCAAAAGACAAAGTCTGTTAGGGGGTACTGTTAGGGGGTACGGAACGTGGAGACCCAAGCGCAGACACAAGCAGAGACGAGGTAAAGGGAACGGGGTTTATTGGAATGTAGAAGTGTCAGACAGGCGGGGAGTCAGGAACCAGAAGGAGCGTCGGGAACCAGGAGGAGCGTCAGAACAGGCGAGGGATCAGGAACCAGGAGGAGCGTCAGAACAGGCGGGGGATCAGGAACCGGGAGGAGAGTCCGACAGGCACGGGTTCGATAACGGGCAAGCAGGGCGTAGGCAGGCGGGTAGTCAGGCAAGCAGGTGTTCGGCAACCGGGGAGTACTGAGAAAGGAAGGAGAGTGTTACCACGGGGACAGACTGTAGGAAAGCTCGAGAATACTAGTTGGACCGATACTGACTGTGCAGGAGTAACGACGAACTGGCAGGAGATCTCCGACTGAAGAAGGAACTGGTGATGAGCTGACAGCACACAGGGGTGGAAGGAGAAGAACCACCGGCGCCAAGTGGCCACTAGGTGGAGGTAGTGGACCGCGTAGCAGGACGCTGCGTCACAGTACCCCCCCCTCTACGGATGCATCCAGGATATTCTTCCGGGGAACCCAAGAGCGCTCCTCGGGACCGTACCCCTCCTAGTCG
Source organism: Gadus chalcogrammus (assembly GCF_026213295.1). Lineage (NCBI taxonomy): Eukaryota > Metazoa > Chordata > Actinopteri > Gadiformes > Gadidae > Gadus > Gadus chalcogrammus. The sequence continues at coordinate 27,497,183 of NC_079419.1, read as the reverse complement.
ACGAGGTACTGATGCCCCCGCCCGCGGCGCCGAACCTCCAGGAGGCGACGGACCGTCCACGCCGGATGGTTGTCAATAACCCAGGGTGGAGGTGGGGGCGGGGCAGGAGGAGACAACGGGCTGGAGGAGACGGGCTTGACCTGGGACACATGGAAGGTCGGATGTATACGGAGGGATGGGGGAAGCCGGAGACGAACGGCACAGGGGTTGATGATAGCCTCAATCTCAAAAGGTCCAATGAACCGGGGGGAGATTTTAGGAGAGATTCCCTTCAAGGGAAGATCCTTCGCCCGAAGCCAAACCCTCTGGCCGGGGACGTACAGGGGTGCAGGTAGCGGCGCCTATTGGCCTGTAGTTGGGAGCGGGAGGATGCGCGGACCAGCGCAGCGCGTGTACGCTTCCAAGTACGCCGGCACCAGCGCATGTGGGCCTGGACAGACGGGACTGAAATCTCCTCCTCCAGCTCGGGGAACAGGGTTGGTTGATAACCAAGCGAGGCCATGAACGGGGATAAACCGGAGGACGCGTTGACCAGCGTGTTGTGGGCGTACTCGACCCAGGGGAGCTGAGAGTTCCAGGATGAGGGGTTGGCGTGAGAGATACAGCAGAGAGCTGCCTCCATCTCCTGGTTGACCCGCTCTGACTGTCCGTTGGACTGGGGGTGGAATCCGGAGGAAAGGCTGGGTGTGGCCCCTAGCGCAGCGCAAAACGCGCGCCACACCTGAGAGGTGAACTGAGGACCCCTGTCCGAGACGATGTCCACCGGAATGCCGTGAAGGCATTGGACCAGGAGGTCCGCGGTCTCCCTTGAAGAGGGGAGCTTGGGGAGCGCGATGAAGTGTGCGCCCTTGGAGAAGCGGTCTATCACGGTGAGGATGGTGGTGTTACCCTCGGACGTGGGCAGACCGGTGACGAAGTCCAGGGCGATGTGAGACCACGGTCGACTAGGAATGGGTAGAGGTCGCAGCAGACCGGAGCGGGAACGAGTAGACGTCTTATTCCGGGCGCAGGTTGCGCATGCTGCAATGAACGCGCGGACGTCCGCATCCATGGACGACCACCAAAAACGCCGGCGTATGAAGTCCAGTGTGCGGGTGATTCCTGGGTGACAGGTAAGCCTGGAGGAGTGAGCCCAGAGCAGAACCCTGGACCGTACGGCGTCTGGAACGAACAAGCGATTCGGAGGACCGGGTACCGGGGTCTGGCTGCTGACTCTGTGCCCGGCGCACCGCGGACTCAATCTCCCAGGTAAGAGTAGCGATCAAGCAAGCGGGGGGCAGGATGTTCTCGGGGTCAGAGTGAGTGGTGCCGCGACTTGACTATAGCCTCGTATGAACCGACGATAAAAGTTGGCGAATCCCAAGAACTGCTGCAATCTCTTGCGGGGTTGGGGGGGGAGGGCCACTCGGCCACCGCAGAGACCCTTGGAGGGGTCCATGCTGATTCGGCCCTGACCGATTATATATCCCAGGAAGGCGACGGATGGCACGTGGAAGACGCACTTCTCCGCCTTGACATATAGACGGTTCTCCAGCAGTCGCTGTAGGACCTGCCGGACGTGGACCCGGTGCTCCTCCACAGATCTCGAGAAGATCAAGATGTCGTCTATGTACACGAACACGGAGTGGTTCAGCATGTCCCGGAGGACATCGTTGACTAGGGACTGAAAAACAGCGGGGGCGTTGGAAAGACCGAAGGGCATGACCAGGTACTCAAAGTGACCCAAAGGAGTGTTGAACGCGGTCTTCCATTCATCTCCCTCCCGGATGCGAACCAAATGGTAAGCGTTGCGAAGATCTAGTTTAGTGAAGACCATGGCCCCGTGGAGGGGGACGAAGGCGGAACTAATGAGGGGCAAGGGATACTTGTTCTTCACCGTGATGTTATTCAACCCCCGGTAGTCGATGCAGGGACGAAGTGTGCCATCCTTCTTCCCCACAAAGAAGAACCCTGCTCCAACCGGTGAAGAGGATGGGCGGATGATCCCAGCAGAAAGAGATTCCCCAATGTACTTCTCCATCGACTCACGCTCGGGCCGAGAGAGATTGAACAGACGACTCCCTGGGAGGGGAGCCCCGAAAGGAGGTCGATGGAGCAGTCATAAGGGCGGTGGGGGGGCAGGGACAAGGCGTGGGACTTGCTAAACACCTCCCCGAGGTCGTGGTATTCCTCCGGAACAGGGAATAGGTTAGGAGGCGTGGGGGCTGGCTCGAGCTCTGGTGCTCGAGGTGACTTAGCGGACCGTAAACACTGGGACAGGCAGTGGGTACTCCAGGACATCACGCGACCGGTTCCCCAATCGATCCGGGGTTGTGAGTCTTCAGCCAGGGGTAACCCAAAACGACCGGGGAGAAGGGGCTGGTAATCACCATAAAGGAAATGGACTCGTGGTGATTCCCGGAAACGAGTAGGTCTACCGGAACGGTACGGTGCTCCACCCGCGTGAGTGTCCTCCCGTCTAGTGCCTGGGTCTCGATGGGAGAATCCAGCGGAACCGTGTCGATCTTCCATCGCAGGACCAACTCCCGATCAATGAAACTCTCGTCGGCCCCAGAGTCCAGGAGGATAGAGAGCGGGAGGACCTGATCCTGCCACAGGAGGACAGCCTCCAGGAGGGGACGGGAGACCGAGGGGTTACGGGAGCGGCTCGCCAGGATCCCTCGGCTTACTGCCAAGCCCAATCTTTTCCCGAAAGCGAGGGACAGCCAGACCGGAGGTGGCCCGAAAGACCACAGTAGAGGCAGGAACCGAGCGCATACGGCGTTCCCTCTCCGCGGGGGGAGAGATTCGTGCGTCCGATCTGCATAGGCTCGGGGAATGTCCCCGCTCGCGGCGAGGTGGAGCGGAGAACGAAGCGGAAGGCCGAGGTGTTGCGTGCGGCGTGAACCTCTCTCCCTGCGGCGTTCGCTCAACCGATTGTCGAGCCGAATAGAGAGGGCGATCAGCTCGTCCAGATCCGTGGATTCCTCCCGGGAAGTAAGCTGGTCCTTGATGTCATCGGATAGAGCGTTTAGGAAAACCCCCTGCAGGGCCTCCCCGTTCCAGCCGCTCTCAGCCGCCAGGGTGCGGAACTCCACAGCGAAGGAGGCGACGCTGCGGGATCCCTGACGGAGATGTAGAAGGCGCTGAGACGCCTCCCTTCCCCGGACCCGGGTGATCGAAAACCATCCGCATCTCCGCGGTAAAGGCGGAATAGTCTCTACAAACCGCGGAACCACGTTCCCACACGGCAGTAGCCCAAGCGAGCGCCTCGCCGGGAACCGATGAGGTAGGCGATCCGTGACCCGTCGGTGGGGTAGGTCAGAGGCTGTAGTTCGAAGACCAACGAACACTGGAGAAGGAAGGACCGGCAGGATCCCAGGTCCCCCTCATAGCGTTCTGGAGCAGGAATGTACGGCTCCCGGGACGAAGCCAATGGACCCGGAACAGCGACGGATGGATCCGGCGAGACGGCGTGCAGTGACTGTACAGCCACGGCCAGCTCACGAAGGTTGGAGGTAATCTCCTGCAGGGTTTGTTCGTGCTGACCCAGGAGAGTTCCTTGATGGGAGATCCTCTGGCGGAGTGACTCTGCGTCCGCTGGGTCCTTGTTTAGGCCAGTTCGTACTGTTAGGGGGTACGGAACGTGGAGACCCAAGCGCAGACACAGGCAGAGACAAGGTAAAGGGAACGGGGTTTATTGGAATGTAGAAGCGTCAGACAGGCGGGGAGTCAGGAACCAGAAGGAGCGTCGGAACAGGCGGAGAGTCGTGAACCAGGAGGAGCGTCAGAACAGGCGGGGGATCAGGAACCGGGAGGAGAGTCCGACAGGCAGGGGTTCGATAACGGGCAAGCAGGGCGTAGGCAGGCGGGTAGTCAGGCAAGCAGGTGTTCGGCGACCGGAGAGTACTGAGAAAGGAAGGAGAGTGTTACCACGGGGACAGACTGTAGGAAAGCTCGAGAATACTAGTTGGACCGATACTGACTGTGCAGGAGTAACGACGAACTGGCGCCGACTGGCAGGAGATCTCCGACTGAAGAAGGAACTGGTGATGAGCTGACAGCACACAGGTGTGGAAGGAGAAGAACCACCGGCGCCAAGTGGCCACTAGGTGGAGGTAGTGGACCGCGTAGCAGGACGCTGCGTGACACATACCAAAGGGGCAAATCCAAGTGGGTAATCCAGAGGGCAGGCAAGCGGTCAAAACACAGGGGATCAATAATAATTTCCAATTCAAGACTTTAGCTTCGGTCAGAGTACGAACGTGGCACATCACAGACTAAGCACTGAACATAGGCAAAAGCAGGGCTTAAATACATGGCTTGATTGGTCATGTGACCGGAGCAACAAGACACAGGTGACAGGGCTAATTGGCAAAGCAAGGGAACAGAAAATACTTAAATAACACATGCAGGGCCACTTGATGCCGCCAAAGTCCAAAGTGCAAAAACATTATTCAAAACCCTGATAATTGAAGTGTGAATAGTCCATAGAAGTATCGGTGGGCCCCCAAATCTTCGCTCAGGGACAAGGAAATTAGCATATACACACAACATTGTCTTCACACAATTCAATGCCACGCATTCGGCTAGTCTATCGAAACAAGTATACACACAACCCATGTTCTCTCGTTATCATGTGCACCACCTCATCGTCTTAACTCGATAAACGCATATGCTCAGATAGTAACCCTTCTCTGTACTTGCTCAAATAAAATGGACAGATTGCCTGTTTCTCTATTAAATGTACCGTATTGGTCCGAATATAAGACGACCCTGATTATAAGACGACCCCCCGTTTTTCAACACACATTTATAAAAAAAGATTTGCAGAACAAAGAACTTCATTTTATTTGAAAATAACAATATTAAAAACACAGTGAATTGAACACTTGTTATATTAATGACAATAATAATAATGCCAGTAAAGGCCACGGCACTTTCAAGGCAAAATATGTACAGTATGATTCAAAATGAATGTCAAGCAATAATCAAGCAACATTGTGAACATTTTAAATAACAGAGAAAATACAGGCCACATATTTAACTAAACGTAACTAAAATTCGCCAAACTTCTCCTCCGATGACTCTCTATCTCTCACACACGTCCTCTGCCCCGCTGTCATCGCTTCCCAGCTGCTCCGCTTCCACCGGCTCCTCCCAGAGCGCGTTTTCTCTGACGTATTCAAAAACTCTCCGGTCAACCTCAATGAAACGACCACTTTGAGGACCACGGTAGGATTTGCGCTGACTGTTGTCATCTTTGAGACGTTGTTTTGGTGCTAGCCATCTTCTTACGTTACACTCCGTGAACCCGAACTTCTTGGCAGCTTGGCAGTTGTTAGTTGACTCTGCCTTATTAACGACCATTATTAAAAAATTGGCATCATAGCTCCTCCGCTGTTGTTGATTGACCTGACACACTTTTGAGCCACTTGTCTCTAAATGCCTGTCTTTAAACACCGGTAACGGTCTGGTTGTTAAGGACGCTGGACTACTTCTTCCCGGAACCAATTCCTGGCACCACCTGCGGCCGCGAATGTGTATTGACATTTAAATGGAGAGGCGAAGAAGAGAAACTGCGCTCTGAATACTCGACCCGTCCATGACCAGACCCCGAATATAAGACGACCCGACTTTTTCGGACCTATTTCGAGGGGAAAAAAGGCTGTCTTATGTTCGGACCAATACGGTAGTATGTTTAGGGCTGTGCGATATGACGATATACATCGTGTGAAGATATAAAAATGTCGTTTCATATTATGCTCCATCGTTTATATCGTCTTGTCGCAAATCACACTCTCTACGCTAATATTTTTCGGCATTTGGACGACGCTTTACGTTCCACACGGCACATGAATGCAACACGAACAAACATGGAGGAGAGTGAACGTGAAACGTCTGAACAGGAGAAGGACTCTGACGACCAGCCAAGAAGTGAGCTCGTACCTAAAAGAGGGGCTACTTCAATCGCATGGACGTGGTTTGGTTTTGAAAAGTCGGACACGGACCAAAAAAACGTATTCTGTAAAGCAGTGGTTTTCAAACTGTGGGGCGCGCCAGGGTTCTTCAGGGGGGGGGCGCGATGTGAGAAAAATATAAACCCGAAAAAACCTGAAAATCGATGATTCAAATCATCAATCGTACTTCAACTGTAGAAGTAACCTAACTAAATCAATTTTCAACCGTTTATCTTCGTGCAAACCATTTAACAAATCTACACACTTGTATCTTCAATAATATCTAAACAGAATTTCGATATCATTTAAAATGTCTTCAGAATCACAGTTTTAGTTTCATTACGCTTTGTTTTCAGCTGTTTTCATTGAAGACGTCAGCCCATTCTGATACACCTACTTCTAGACATCGTAACTCATTCATTTTTCAACCGTTTACCATCGTTCAAACCATTGAACAAATCTACACACTTGTATTTTCAATACTATCCAAACGGAATTTTGATAGCATTTATACTTTTTTCAGAATCACAGTTTTAGTTTCAAACCGGCATCGTTTTCAGTTGCTTATAGACCAATTTTTTATTTGTAAACATTCGGATGCGCGCGCAGGGTGGTGGCAGAAAACAGCGAAAGGGTAGTTATTTATAACGGCAAAAGGACCACTCGGATAATAATACAAGTAGCCTAGATAGATTTTTAAAATATTATAGTTAATAATGATTAGATCTGATTAGTAAAATGTTTTCGACATATTTCAATAGCCTGTCACCGAGTGATAAACACTGTTATTTAGCCAAATTGACGTTAGTGGGCAGTGGGATACGTCTTCCAGATCCGTTTGCAATAGCACCTTGTCAATGGTTAAATGATGAAACGAAATGGCCTAGCATCCAGTGGCCAGAGATTTATAATTACCTAATCCAGTGGTTTTCAAACTGTGGGGCGCCAGAGTTCTTCAGGGGGGGCGCGACGTGAGAAAAAAATAAACCCGAAGAAAACCCTGAAAGACGATGATTCAAATCATCAGTCGTACTTCAACTGTAGAAGTAACATAACTAAATCAATTTTCCACCGTTTATCTTCGTGCAAACCATTTAACAAATCTACACACTTGTATCTTCAATAATATCGAAACAGAATTTCGATATCATTTAAAATGTCTCCAGAATCACAGTTTTAGTTTCATACTGCTTCGTTTTCAGCTGTTTTCATTGAAGACGTCAGCCCATTCTGATACACCTACTTCTAGACATCGTAACTCATTCCTTTTTAACCGTTTACCATCGTTCAAACCATTAAACAAAACTACACACTTGTATCTTCAATACTATCTAAACGGAATTTTGATAGCATTTATACTTTTTTCAGAATCACAGTTTTAGTTTCAAACCGGCGTCGTTTTCAGTTGGTTATAATAATTGAGGTCACCATAGCAACGCCGGTAAACAAACCCCGCCGAATGGTCGAATCTCTGGACTGAAAAGGCAGATCTGATTCGACTCAGAAAATTCAGAATCGGGGACCCTGAATGAATCTGTAAACTGGCAGTTTACACAGATTAAGATGTTCAAATGTATTTAAAAAAGGTTAAGCTAAAACATGCTTAGATAAAGTTGTTACATTTTGTTGTTTAAAACGCAAAAATATGTAATGTTTCAGAAATATGTTTAAAAAATATGTTAAAAAATTTGTTTCAAATGTTTCAAAAATATGTTCCAAATGTTTTAAAATTATGATCGGAGATGTTTGAAATGCGTAAAATATTTAAAATAGCTTTCAAAACACAGGTATTTAGAAAAAAAAATTGGGGGGGGGGGGGCTCAGCTGAATTTTTTTCTCTGAGGGGGGGCTCACTCTCTCACACTTTGAAAACCCCTGACCTAATCGAAACTCCAAGTGTATATACCCGGGAGAAGCTAAAAGCGTACAAGTCTCTGGATGCTTACAATTTTGTTCTGTGTGGTCATGTCCAAGACATACTATGGCATGATTACAATGTTCAAAACTTCGTTGTGATGAAGACGGAGGTTCTGCCTGGCCAAAGACAGGGAAAGAAGACAGAATTGTACAAGGCCTGGGTTATCGTCAACAAGACCAACAACTGTATTCTTACTGCGAACTGCACCCGTATGGCTGGGTATGTAAACCAACATAAGTTTACTATTGTAAATGTTCATTATTTACCCAATTGTCAGTGTCAGCAATTTAATCTGTAACTGTAACACTGTAGCCTAGCTGTAACACTGTAACAAAATGTAACTGCTTATTTGCTGGAAATCATAGCTAAAACCGTTGTTAGCCTGCCCTTACGTATATGTAAAGCCTAACGTACAAAAAATGTTTTGTTCAGGTTAGGGTCATGCTGCAGCCATGCAGCTGCACTAATGTTCAAAGTTGAGGTGTGGGTCAGGATGGGAAAGACGGAGAGGTGTTGTACTTCAGGGACAAATATGTGGATCCACACATCCAAGAGAGAGGTGAAACCAGCCAGACTAAGCGAGATCTGCTTCAGAAAGGCTAAAAGGACAGACACCCAACTGAAGCCAGTCAGAGTAAAGCGTGGACAGAATAATGTAAACGGTAGGCACAATCTGAATGTAGGCAAGATCAGGTCATGTACATATAGCAATAAGGTATTCATTATATTTTATAATTAATGTAAATACATACGTTATAATCAGGGTCATGTAACTATTAATGGCAGATGTATGAAAATAAGTTATCTAATATTTATTTTGTGTATTCAGAACTGACAGATGAAGACATTGCGGAATTGAAACTACTGGCACCTAACGCAGCTGTACTCACTACCATGGAACTCAGTGACACAGATTCCGCAACAGAATCTGACACAGAGGCCGAAGACCTCCCAGAGCCACTAGTCGCTCTGTATGATGCCAATCTGAGATGCCTCTGCAAAAATCAACTACAAGAGAGGAGTGAAGAGACTTTTGAAAAACTGAGGAAGGGGTTAACTAATGAGCAGTGTGTAAACCTTGAGCTTACAACTAAAAATCAGGCACAGTCTCAGGCCTGGCACACACACAGAAATGGAAGGATAACAAGCACAACCCTACATCGTGTATACACTGTAGTAACCGAAACAGCTAAACTAAACCTTGTAAAACAGGTAATGCACTACAATAAACAAGACTTGTCCCATGTGCCAGCAGTACTTTGGGGAAGAGATATGGAGGACACAGCCAGAAGACAATACACAGAAATAATGAAAGCACAACATTCCAACTTTGAAGTGGAGCTTTGCGGTCTTGTTGTGCGGCCAGACAAACCACATCTTGGGGCATCGCCGGATGGAATAGCAAACTGTACCTGCTGTGGGAAAGCAACCCTAGAGATTAAGTGTCCATACAAATACCGTGATGGTCTTACAGGGAGTAGCGAGGACACACAGTTCTGCTTAGACAAAGCACTACAATTAAAGAAGAATCATGAATACTACCATCAAGTTCAGCTACACATGTTTGTATGCAACACCCAGTACTGCGACTTTGTGGTTTGGACAAAGCAAGTTGTTGCTATCAACCGCATCACCAGAGATGAAGAAATGCTACAAGCAGTCCTGCCTAAAGCTGAAAAGTTCTTCAAACAGAGTATTTTGCCTGAGCTGTTAACACGCAGCATGGATCCACTGATGCAGTCACCTAGAGTCTGCTCACACTGTCAAAGGCCAGACTTTGGAATGATGATTGACTGTGCAAAGTGCAAGAACCATTTCCACTACACATGTGCTAGAGTAAGAAGAAAGGTTGTGGATTGGTGTTGTGAACAGTGCAAAAATGATGAATGAAATGTTCTTCGAAGCAAATGATTTAATACAGTACTAATATTTTACATTTTAACACTTGAATGTGCAATTAATTGTGTTGATGACAATAAACAGTTACTTACAGAATAAATCTAAATTAAGCTATCTTGGGACTATACATTTACAAAGGTTTGTTAGTGCTCCACAAACAATCACTATATCGTCTAACAGGTCAACCTGTGTGAGTGGAATAATAGTTGTCAGAATTTTAAAATTTTTCCATCTACCTATTATTCGTTCAATGTGTATTCTCACATTAGACAAACGCCTTGATATGTCCACTTCTTGAGCAGAGAGCTGCTTTTTACCTTTGGTAAAGTGAGGGATCCTAAGTGTGGCACCACGTGTGGCAAGCTCATCTCTGATGGTAAAACCCCGATCTGCTAGTATCTCATCATTATGCTCTAGAAGGTCATAAAATCCAGACTCAGCTGTAATTTGTTTGTCTGAAACTCGCCCACCCCAACCTGCCGACAGAAAAGAAATGGCTCCTGAAGGTGACATGCCAATCAAATATTTAATAGTGTTGTGGCTTTTATAATTCGAGTACGTCTGGGCTCTGGAGGTTAAATTTGTGGGTCTATTGATAAAAATTTCTGTACAGTCAATAATGCACCTGCAATGTTTATATTTAGGTTTAAAACATTTTGGCATATTCTTTAATACTGCATGCTTGCTTGGCCACTTTATGAGAGGCTTTAAAGTCGCAGACATAACAGGGAGCCAACTTCTCAAAATGTTTGAAATGTCACTTTCTGTGACATTAAATCTGAAAGCAATATCCTTGTTGCAGAGCCCTAGTCTAAGTTTCATTAGGACGATCAATAGATGATCCTTCAGGTTCATAGAGCCACGCACAACCTCTACACTGTCTTTAAGTTTGTGACTCAACCACTCAAATAAGACACTGGTCAGCCCTGTGAAAAACAGAACCTGCACTGCTTTACTCTTGATAGAGCTAAAGGAAAATTGTGTATTCATGAGTGTTGCCTTTAGTTCCTCATTCTCAGTTTTCAGTTTGTCGATCTCCAAACGCAGGTTGACACACTCTGTAGAAAGTTGGCTGTACTTGTGTTTCAGATCATCATGGAGAACCTTTGGGACTGTGGCTTCTGAAATAGATATTAATAGACTTAAGACTTAATAAAATAAGCACTGTCACTTGTTTAAGTTGAGCTTTTCTCAATATTTTTTAAGGATGTTTTCAAACAGCATGTGCTAAACAGAATAATGATCAATGTCATTAACAACACAGTTATGCTGTATTAAACAATATATAAACAAAACCTGATCCTAATAATGACTGCCCTACATTAGTTAAGGTATTATAAGCTCTTACCAGTGCATTGATCAGCACCAGGCTCCATTCTGCAGTCATCTGAGGACAGGCAAGCTCCAGAAGCCTCATCACTAGCTTCTTTGGACCGCTGTACATCATCTGGTGGTCTGTGGATGGTTTCTTCCCTTTTTCTTTTCCTCTTAAATCTGATACACAGAGATGAGGTCAAACAGTCAGTCCAAAACAGTTTAGTTGCTTGGTAGATCATAGGAGGTTATCAGGTACCAAAACCAAGTCAAGTGTAAATTACATAGCATAGCTTAACAGGGCTTCACAAGACAATGTAGACATTACAAAAATCTGGTCTGACAAATTATCTAAAAACTATCTGACCTTACTTGCCATACATTCTCTGCATTTTGATGCATGCAATGTGATTCCAGTTAGCAACTAAATAAGGCTAAAGTGACAATATTTACCTCTCAAGTTTTGTATCTCCTTTGTCTATTTCACACTGGGTTGCGAAGGAAAAGACAGAAGGTACAAAGTCGGGACTATTGAAGTCCATGGAGACCTCTCCTGTCCAAAAAACAATATTCTAGTTATTGACAGTACGATAGTGTAACAGGTAAATTTAGCCTGAGTTTGCCAAGCATACGAGACTAGCTAGTCGTCAAGACAACGTAACACAATTTAAGGTAAGTTAGCTAAAACGACTAAAACTACATTATTCTGTGTTCTAGCGTTAGATAAGCGTACTACTTTACCATTATTTTGTTGTTGTAAGCCAAACCGAGTGATGTGTCTGATTGAGTGAAGTTCTTAGGTTAACTTACCTGATATGAAGTGTGAACTGCAAAGTCTGGCATTTTTAATAAGGTCTTTGTTCCAATCGGATCTTCTGATAGCTTGTAACCAACGACGTCTGCGGTTTGCATTAAACGAGTTGTTATCTGCTGGTATTCTGTAAAACTTCAGGTCACTGTTTACATAATTACGATTCTGGCATCCCACGGCACAACACGACATTTTTCTGTTTGTCTTTTGCCACCGTCATGCGCGATTGAACCTGTGTGACGTCGTTCTGACGTAAGGTGAAAATTGGTCTATATAATGTAGGTCACCATAGCAACGCCGGTAAACAAACCCCGCCGAATAGTCGAATCTCTGGACTGAAAAAGCAGATCTGATACGACTCTGAAAATTCAGAGTCGGGGACCCTGAATGAATCTGTGTAAACTGGCAGTTTACACAGATTAGGATGTTCAAATGTATTTAAAAAAAGGTTAAGCTAAAACATGCTTAGATAAAGTTGTTAAATTGTGTTTAATGTGTTTAAAAACGCACAAAGATGTTATAATGTTTCAGAAATATGTTTAAAATGTTTAAAAAATATGTTTAAAAAATATGTTTCAAATGTTTTAAAATTATGATCAGAGATGTTTAAAATGTGTAAAATAATTAAGATAGCTTTCAAAACACAGGTCTTTAGAACATTTCTTCTTGGGGGGGGGGGGCTCAGCTGAATTTTGTTCTCTGAGGGGGGGCTCACTCTCTACCACTTTGAAAACCCCTGCTGTAAAGTATGCCGCAAACTGGTCCCCTCACCAGACTCAAACACCACCAATCTATTTTATCACCTACATAAGAATCACGAAAAACAGTACGGAGACAGTCTACGGATGAAATCCATAAAAGCACAGTCGTCGAGTGCTCAAAACAAACCCCAGACCTTGCAAGAAGCTTTTGCCCGCGGCACACCATATGACAAAGATTCACGGCGATGGAAGGAGATAACGGCTGCCATTGCAATTTACACCTGTAAAGACATGGCCCCAATTTACACGGTCGAGAAACAGGGGTTTCGTGAGTTGGTGCGATCACTCGACCCAAGGTACACAATGCAAAGCCGAAAATACTTCACTCGAATCCAGTTGCCTCATTTATATCAAGAGTGTCGGGCCAAAGTAGAGGAGGAAATCCACAAGGTATTGCACTATGCTGTAACAACAGATATGTGGTCGAGCCGAACAACACATCCCTATATTAGCCTGACGATACACTTTATTTGAGACTGGACACTCTGCAGTCGGTGTTTACAGGCAAGCTATTTCCCAGATGACCACACGGGAGAAATTATAGCCAGAGATCTCAGGGAAGCTCTTGAGTCGTGGGGACTGCGTGAGGATCACCTAGTCTGTGTCACCACGGATAACGCCACAAACAACATCCTTGCACTTCGGCTGAATGACTGGACACGCTTACAATGTTTTGGTCACCGTCTTCATCTAGCCATTGGTGAGTGTCTAAAACAATGTAAAAATATATTTCAGTAAGAATAAGATTTTTTTTTAGTATCAGCCATACATGACAAAATATGTCTGCAATTGAGTTTCTGAGCATTTAAAAGCCAGTTTAAAAGCTTAAAATCCAGAATGCTCCCCCTGACTTTGAAAACAATCCAGTCATGATTTTTCCCAACCCCATGGGGCACCTCTATAAAATAAATTAACAATAAAATATAATTTATCAATAAAAATTGATCGAAAATATAATAAGTGTTACCTGTCCTGTAAAGTGTAATATATAAATCTATATTTTTATCTTCTCCTAAATTTACACAGAGCGAAGTGTGAAACTACCCCAAGTGGAACGAGCAGTTGGCGTCTGCAAGAAGGTGGTGAGTGCCCTCTCTAATTCATGGAAGAGAAGACTTGAACTGGCCAAGGCTCAAGCCAGAGGTGTAGCCATGGTTTCAACATTGGGGGGGACAAATGCCTGGGGGCGAGGTCCGGCCCCCCCCCCCCAGGCAAAGATTTTGAACATGCATTAATCTGGTGCACTCTGAGAGCAAAATCTCAATACCTTGCACCTAATTTTGAAGACCTTTTTAGGGATGGATGTTTAAAACACTTTAATACTGGATGTGACCAAGCAGCCTGGGAGTGTGGAAGACTTGAAATTAGGAAAAGGTTGACACACATACGTATACTTCAGAGCTCTGTTTTCCTTTACTTTTTAAATTAAATCTAACATTTTGTGCTCCTCAATATTTCAACCAATCCAGTCCTTTTTTTTTTCCACATTACATTCATTGATGTTTTGTCTTTTTTAAAAAACACACACAAACAAACACCTGCACCACCACAACAAGGACACAAAATCCAGCCAGTTCTTACTTCCATTACATTTTTTATTGCATAACCATCACATTTGCCAATGTTGAGTAAAACCCACCCAGGTGCATCTATCTCATGGACCTAAATAGAAGTCACCCCAAAATTTTGTTACCCCTCAGAAAACATAGATTTTCTGATATTTTCATCCACTTGTTTAATAAGTACATAGATGAGTTTCAAGAGAGAGCGCACTGAGCTAATCTCATGGTGAAACCATTAGCCGTATTGAATGATGCACTGTTAAAGAATTAGACATGTCAAGGACATAACCTAAATGTTTTCTGATTAGTTATGGATTAATCTATGAATACATACATTATACTTGAAACTTGACTTAATAATGATTATATTGCTATATTAGCAACTGCAACGCTGCTGTGTAGAGTTGTGTGTCAACTGAAGGAGGCGAGAAAAAAAAGAGATGAAGATAGCGATTTTAGTATCGATATTGTTGCACATAAGTATCTAATCCGATATTATTTTTTCTAATTTTGATCGATTAGTATCTGAGTATACATTTTTTTGACAACCCTACACTATATACATGCGTGTTAAGAGGATTCTGCTTGAATGTCATGATTCGGTCTTAACCTTTCATATTTACTCCTCTCTTAGGCGACTCACCTCTATGCCACCACTAGATTGACAAACTCTCATCCTCCAAACTTTCTGTCTCTCCCGCTGGCTCACTAGCTCTACTCTGAACACAACAGAGGAAACATGGAAGGAATAATATCACAGATATCAGCAAACTATTTACCAGTAGACTATTGAAACACACTATAGACATCAGTGCCACTGCCAACAGGATTCTGCTCTAATGTCACAATTCGGTTTAAACCATTAAAATTTGCTCTTTGACAATCATTTTGCAGACACTTTTATCCAAAGTAACTTACAAATTGCATTGAACATAGGAAAAGCCAAGGCTCTATTAGTTTGCAGAACTCCTCTCTAAAGGTGCGGCCACACCAGACGCGTATCTCGCGTACCTCGCGTATAAAATCGCCATTTTTTCCATAGGGAACCATTGGTTTACGCGTTACATGCATGAGACGCGTACACGTGTTACATGCGTATAAGAGACATTTTACTCGCGTTAGGGGCGTATGAGGCGCGTATATATTCACGCGTACATATACGCGTGTACATATACGCGCGTACATATACGCGCGTACATATACGTGCGTACATATACGCGCGTACGCGAGGTGTTCAAAAAATTTAACTTTTTACGCTCATACGCGCCGCAATAGCCAATCAGCGTTGAGCTTGACCCGACGTCACTGGCAGAGAGTAGTGAGCTTGGACAGAAGCATACGGCCGACATCTTTCTTTATTCTGTGTGGAAATAGTAACATAGTTACGCCATTAAATGCTTTTATGGAAACATTTTTAGCGAGAAATGTGCATTTTACTTTCATAATGTTCGCTCGGTGAATGTGAAGGATGTTTGGTTTGATAGTTATGAAGAAGAGTGAACGCTCCGTTCACTTGCATGGAAAGAGTCTCTGATTGCTAAGCAACCTCAACGTCTTGGCGGACTATTTCTCTGCTGATCAACACTACGAATGCTGGAAACACACCAGACACACCATGTGAAGTTATTTAACCCGATTATTGTTATTTATATCCGAGATTATTTAATCTAACCCGATCCAAGCTCTATCATCCACCCAAACACGGCGGCGTTTGGGTTTCCTTCCTCGGACTCCTAAATCCAGCGCAGCCACAGGCTGAGGGGGGGGGAGTTTTGGGTGGTCTCATCTACGCGCGTATGCGTACGCGCGTATCTGACCATTTTTGACGCAAAATGGTCAAGCAACATTTTAGCTGCGTTACGCGCGTACATGGTACGCGAGGTACGCGCTTGGTGTGTTCGCACCTTTAGGCTACTCACCTCTATGTCACTACCAGATTGACACACACTGCTTTCATCCTTTCATCCACCAAAGTGGACATGCCACAGGGAAGAAATATTATCAGATAACAAGTACTGTTCCTTTTTCAGATAGTCAACAAACCACTTTTGATCTGAATGACAATAATTCTATGGCTAGTTTTTTGTAGTCTATTAACTCTACTGTACTGTAATGGTACAACTGATAGGTTAACACTTATCATTTTCTCACCCCTCTTTAC
Organism: Gadus chalcogrammus; assembly: GCF_026213295.1. Taxonomy (NCBI): domain Eukaryota; kingdom Metazoa; phylum Chordata; class Actinopteri; order Gadiformes; family Gadidae; genus Gadus; species Gadus chalcogrammus. The sequence continues at coordinate 27,480,818 of NC_079419.1, read as the reverse complement.
TTACTTTGCTTATTTTCTGAGACGAGGCAAAACATTGCCGAATGTCTCTGCAACCCTCTTGCTTCCTCTTGCTCATGACGACTGTTAAATAACACAAGCAGCACTAACATCATGAGAGACAAGTTAAAACTTCACGCAGGCTTGTTGTTACAATGTACAACATTGATAGTTCCTAAAATGGAGTGCTGAGAATGGTTGTGCATTTCGTAGGCCTACAGTGCATGTGAAAGATTTACCCATGGTGACATACACAAATGCGTGTGTGCGACCAACCCAGTATCACGCGATTGCGTGCTCATGCGCACGAACGTTAATCTATTGAAGCGTGTTCCAGAGTACGATAGTCCGACTTTTTGCGTGCTACACAGAACGAAATGTAAACCAATGCTTTCTGAATGGGAGTGTTGTCAGACAATGAAGGTGCTCCACAAAACGGGACGAGAGGGAGAGAAAGAGAGAGAGGGAGGGACAGAGAGAGAGAGAAAGCGAGAGAGAGGCTTCAGAAAGGGTGTGCGCAGATAGTACAGTGAACCCTAGTTATGTTTATGCCAAAACCACAAATGCTATATATATATATTGCCTAATTATATATATTGCCTATATATATATATAGGCTATATATATAATTAGGCTATAATTCTATTATTTAGCGTGTAATGAGACAATCTATAGCCAAATTGTCGAAGATGCCCGAGAATCTCCGGAAATATCAGCATGGGAAATCGGCGCATCAGACCCATGAACCTATAAAGAAAGACGTCATCTCAAGCGGGTGAGAACGTTTGCGGTGCTGGTTTGTGTCACGTAAGTACAGGTCTCTCAAGTCTCATGCATTCGGCGTGAGACACACGCAATTCAATCCATGCACACTGGTCTCACGAAAAAATACGTGACACTGTCACGTTATTTAATCTATTGAAACGTGATCAGGGACACGTATTTTCTAAATGTTGTATTTCAATTGGAAGTATTTGTCGTGAAACTAAGAACGACTTCCAAACTAAGGTTCCGTCCGGGAGCGTTCTCCCTAATGTCCCTTAAGGAGCTCCGTACAGATCATTCATTGTTGAAAATTGTCTGTGATAACTAACAAATGACAGCTTTTGGCCACCCGTTTCTACTTAAAATTGTCTGTGATAACTAACAATATGACAGCTTTTGGCCGCCCGTTTCTACTTTCACCTTTGATTCTGAGAAATTGTGACAATTCATGGATATATTAAATGCAGGTGCGCTGCTCTGTAGGCAAACCGCGAAGGAAAAAAGGGTAGCTGCTTCATCTGTTCTTTTAAGAATTGTATGTAGTGATGTTTATTTTATCTAGCCATCTATTCTCTTGTTTTTGGCTATGTGAATGAAAGTCCGCGTCGATGCCTCGCAAGTCCAGTGTCGCAAGCGGACGCTGCCATGACATCTAGAAATCATACCGTATTTAATGGGTTGTAGTGAGTGTAACATAATTCACCTACAGTATTTTGTTATGTGTTGTTCTTTCAATTGTGTTAGGCATGTCGTTTACTATCTTGGTGGTTCAGGGATCGCTGTCCCTTTTAAGGATTACGAGCGTCTCATGACGTCAGAGCCCATGCGGGATTTGTTTACCTTTCGCGTTTTGATTTCCTGTTTCTCTCTTACTAAATAAACGAGTCACACAACTGTGTGCTCAATGTGCGAAATTGTATCTCTCACTTATGGCAATTTCCACAGGGTTATCATTAATATTAATGTGTAGGGGGTTGTTTATAACTCGTGAATAATATTGTTTAGACCACGGTCTGGGGGAATACTCTGATTCTGATTGGCTGCAGGGCGTGCATTAACTCCTGATATAGGCCTACAGACACCTGCTAAGTAGTTCCAGTCAGTATTTAGATTCTCTGCCCGAGCCCGAGCCCGACGCGGGCCGGGTCGGGTCGATATTTCCCACCACTATCCTCGGGCCGGTCCTTTTATCGAGCGTTTTTATTTTTATATTATCATTGGTTTATTGGCCTAATCTGAGGAGAAATCTATGCCATAAACAGAAATATTATAGGGCTTTATTACACGGGTCTTCTCAATGCCGTGGAACGCTCCGTTCACTTGCATGGGTAGTAGTCCGGTGACTTGTCTACCCCAGCGTCTTCCGTTGCTAAGCGACGTCACCGTCTTTGCGGACAATTTATTTCTCTGCTGATCAACACTACAAATTACCAAAAGACTTGTATGCCCCCCCCCCCCCCCCCCCCTTAAATAAATACTATGGCAGAAGTATTATTATTATTCTCATTCAACTTGAACATGTGTTTTTACAGTTGCGTGGTGGAGGGATGACGTATGTTGGCCAACCCGGAAGTGAGCGTCGCCCCGGATTCCCTGGGAAAAAAAAGACAACGGGGTTTTCCATGGGATTTTGGATTATTGCAGTCAATTGTCTTGTTTTTTTGGTAAACTAGGGTCCGATGGTTAAAAAATAGACAGATATTCCAAGGTATCCTTAAAAGGCAGCTTGGATGTTTTTATTTTCTGCAGTTTAGACCTCTTCTATAACCTATTTTTTAAAGCAAAACACCAAGCTCATTGATTTAACGAGGCAGGGTTATTTAAAACAATTTCCTTCTCCTGAGTTTGCATCCTATTTATGTCTAGTGTACACCCCTACTGTCCTCAGGCATCCCCCCCCGAAAAATAAAAAACAAATCACAATCTATTGTCAATTATTATTGTTAACAGTAATAATAATAATAATAAATAAAATGTATATAGCGCTTAATATGGTACTCTTACGCTTACAGTACATTTTAATAGTATAACTGTTGTATAAAAGCAATATCACACTCGAGGTCATAACGTTGTTGCTCTATATCAGCGCGCTCTCTCTCTCTCTCTGTCCCTCCCTCTCTCTCTTTCTCTCCCTCTCGTACCGTTTTGTGGAGCACCTTCATTGTCTGACAACACTCACATTCAGAAAGCATTGGTTTACATTTCGTTCTGTGTAGCACGCAAAAAGTCGGACTATCGTACTCTGGAACACGCTTCAATAGATTAACGTTCGTGCGCATGAGCAATTATTATTGTAAACAGTAATAATAATAATAATAAATACAATTTATATAGCGCTTAATATGGTACTCTAAGACGCTTACAGTACATTTTAATTGTATAACTGTTGTATAAAAGCAATATCACACTCGAGGTCATAACGTTGTTGCTCTATATCAGCGCGCTCTCTCTCTCTCTCTCTGTCCCTCCCTCTCTCTCTTTCTCTCCCTCTCGTACCGTTTTGTGGAGCACCTTCATTGTCTGACAACACTCCCATTCAGAAAGCATTGGTTTACATTTCGTTCTGTGTAGCACGCAAAAAGTCGGACTATCGTACTCTGGAACACGCTCAATAGATTAACGTTCGTGCGCATGAGCAATTATTATTGTTAACAGTAATAATAATAATAATAAATACAATTTATATAGCGCTTAATATGGTACTCTAAGACGCTTACAGTACATTTTAATAGTATAACTGTTGTATAAAAGCAATATCACACTCGAGGTCGTAACGTTGTTGTTGCTCTCTCTCTCTCTCTCTCTCTCTCTCTCTCTCTCTCTCTCTCTCTCTCTCTCTCTCTCTCTCTCTCTCTCTCTCTCTCTCTCTCTATACACACACACACACACACACACACACACACACACACACACACACACACACACACACACACACACACACACACACACACACACACACACAAATGTGTATCTTGTACAATGATTTTTAGATTTCTTCTTTGTAAAACTTGAAAAATAAGGTAAGTTTTGGCTTTGGAAAAGTAATTATTTCCCTTATTATACAAATAGGCTATGCTGTTAAGGCTGCCGTGTTCCAATACCTGTACTTCCATGAGTATACTTAAAGGAAGTATACTATCCGTACTATCTACTACGTTAATTTTTCAGATGTGAGTGCTGTTCCAAATCGAGTACTCCGTGGTGCACTAACCGGAAATTACGATCACGACTGCCGCCGTGGCTCCTCCCCCGCAATAAACATCCCGCTTTGAAAGGTGAACTCTTTACGCCTAGCAGCTATAAAAAACTATAAAAACTAAAAAATGACTCTATTGATGCAGGCTATGTGGAAAATGCGCCGACTTTGGCTCAGCCTGGCTCCGACTCTTCCCCTACGTAGCTAAGATGGCTGCCGTTGAGTACGGAAAGTGTCCTTCGATCCACACTTCACGATTAGCCCGTTTTGAGTACGACATCCGGGATCTTGAAGTATACTTATTTTCGCCAGATCTGAATTGGAATCTAAAATGTGGCTAGTAAGTACGGACAGTACGGGTATTGGAACACTGCCATGAACCTATAAAGAAAGACGTCAACTCTGGAGTGACCGAAAATTTGCGGTGCTGGTTTGTGTGACGTAAGTACAACTAGGTAATTGACTGCTATTTAAAAACGGTTGAATGCTTGAAATACTAAGATTATGGAGTTGATAGTGCAAATAATTATATTGCCGTTGTCAAAGAATATTAACAGGTATTAGAGTTAATAGACTACAAAAAACTAGCCATAGAATTATTGTCATTCAGATCAAAAGTGGTTTGTTGACTATCTGAAAAAGGAACAGTACTTGTTATCTGATAATATTTCTTCCCTGTGGCATGTCCACTTTGGTGGATGAAAGGATGAAAGCAGTGTGTGTCAATCTGGTAGTGACATAGCGGTGAGTAGCCTAAAGGTGCGAACACACCAAGCGCGTACCTCGCGTACCATGTACGTGCTGTGGCATCCCGCCCCTGAAGCCTCGGCCTGAACGGGCCCGCGGAACCGTGAAGGACGGGGTGTACCACCCCCACCCACCAGCCGGCGACGGAGAGCACCGGGTCCTTCCCCCCAATCAGCGGGATGGGGGACACCTGGCGGCGGGGAGGAGAAAGGCCCGGAGCCACTACAAGAGAGGCAGAGACAAGCATGGACGGGAGAGGCAGAGAGACGCATGGACTGCAGAGGCTTGAGGCTCACGGAGACCCAAGCGCACCCTTATCCTCTTTGCTTATTGAAATAAACGCCGAAAGTCGGCTTAAACCATCCGTTGCCACGTGTTTCACTGAATCCCGGCGCATTCTTCATTCCCGGATACCACATATGGTGGAGAATGCAGGCATCTTGAGCGTTCCCACTACTACTACCCCACCATGCAGAACCCGGACGGAGCCGCGGCGCTGGCTGCCCAGCAACACCAGCGGGAGACCACCGAGAGCCTCGCCCTGCTCCGCGAAGCTGTTCTGCGGCTGACTCAGCACGCCGTCCGTGATGCGCCGACCGCCGCCCCGACCAGCCGCCTCACGAAGCTGGGACCGGAAGACGACGTGGAGGCTTACCTCGAGGTCTTCGAGCGGACCGCACAGAGGGAAGGCTGGCCAGAGGAGCAGTGGGCGCACATTGTGGCGCCGTTCCTCACCGGACCCGCCCAGCAGGCGAGCCAGGACCTGCCGGCGGACGTCGCCCGCCAGTACCCGGCGCTCAAACAGGCCATACTGGCCTACTACGGCCACAACCTCGCGGCGCGCGCACAACGCGCGCAGGATTGGCGGTTTGACGCGCAGGGAGCTGTGCGCACCCAGATCGCCCAGCACAGCCGGCTGGTGAAGCGGTGGCTGACAGCGGGAGAGGGCCCCAGCCCGATCGACCGGGTGATCATTGACCACACCCTGCGGCGACTCCCGCCGGACGCCCGCCGCGTGCTGGCCCACCATCACCCTGCCACCGTGGACAACCTGGTCCTCCAGCTGGAGAACTGGCAGGTGGCCCAGCTCCTGAACGCCGGGTCCGCCCCAGCCCCACGGCGCGCCGTGACCGGCCAAGCCCCGAGGGGACCCCCCAGCGGCAACCCGGCTCCCGGCGTCACCCCACTGAGCGGAGTACCGGAGAACCGGGAGGTGCGGCGCTGCTTCGGGTGCGGCCAGTACGGCCACATCGCTCGCTACTGCCCGAGGGGACGGGATGTGTCGATGCCGTCAGCGTACGCGGACCCGGGGGCGGACCACACGTGCATGTTGGCGACCTGCTGGACGCAGGGAACATCTGGGAGTCCGACCATCCCGGCGCGGGTAATGAACCAGGACACGCAGGCCCTCTTGGACACCGGCAGTGCGGTTACCCTCCTTCGCCCCGACCTGGCGGGCGGGAAGGCCGGGGATCCGATGGAGGTGGCCTGCGTCCACGGGGACACCCGGACATACCCCACATGCCACGTGGTAGTCCGCACCACCCATGGGGTATTCACGATCCGGGCGGGGATTGTCCCCCACCTACCGGTCCCCGTGTTAATCGGAAGGGACTGCCCGATTTTCCACCGGCTGTGGGACCCGACGCGGGAGCTACGGAGCTGGAGAGGCCCTCCCCGCAGAGGGGCGCGGGGGGTTCGGCAGGCCTACCGGGCCACCCGGCGCCCATCGTCCCCGGGGGAGCTGACGGCGGAGGACGAGGGATCGGAGGGGAACGGACCTTCCCCACCGGGGACCCCGGCGCGCACGGCGAGAGGACCCGTCCGGAGCGAGACACCGGAACCTACCCCCGACACCCCGGAGACCCTCACAGCCTCCGAGCAACCAGACCCACCGGAAGACCCGGAGAGCTCCCCCCTTACTGAGTTCTCGGACTTCTTACCAGAGGGGGGGGAAGGCTCGTCCCGACCCGGCCAGTTCGCCACCGCACAGCTCCAGGATGAGGCCCTCAAGCACGCCTGGAGCCACGTCCTGGTTCATGACGGGCAGGCCCGAGACTCGGTGAGTCACACACCACACCCGCACTTCAGCACCAGGGGGGGTCTGTTGTATCGAGTAGCCTCCGGGGAGGGGGGAGTGAGGGAACAGCTAGTGGTGCCCCGTTCCTACGTCAGTAAAGTGCTTTTTATGGCCCACACCCACCTCCTGGGGGCCCACCTGGGCATGGACAAGACCCGGGAGCGGGTCCTAGCCAGGTTCTATTGGCCGGGGGTTAAGCGGGATGTTGAGCGCCACTGCCAGGGATGCCCCGAGTGCCAGCGGGTAGCCCCCCGGGCCATCGCTAGACACCCCCTCATTCCCATGCCCATCATCGAGACCCCCTTCGAGCGTTTGGCCTTAGACATCGTGGGCCCCCTTCCCAAGACCAGCCGGGGCCACCGCTATATCCTGGTGCTAGTTGACTACGCCACCCGGTACCCCGAGGCCCTTCCCCTGCGCGCCGCCACCACCAAGGCGGTCGCCCGTGAACTTATGCTCCTCTTCAGCCGGGTGGGGATAGCAAAGGAGGTGCTCACCGATCAGGGGTCGTGCTTCATGTCACGGGTGATGAAGGAGGTCCTCAGGCTCCTGCAGGTGAAGCAGCTCCGGACCTCGGTGTACCACCCCCAGACGGACGGCCTGGTCGAGCGGTTCAACAAGACCCTTAAGCAGATGCTTAAGAAGACCATGCAGGCCGACGGGAAGAATTGGGACCAACTACTACCCCACGTACTGTTCGCGGTACGGGAGGTCCCCCAGGCGTCCACCGGGTTCTCCCCCTTCGAGCTGCTGTACGGGCGGAGGCCCCGCGGGATCCTGGACATCGCCAAGGAGGCCTGGGAGAGCCAGCCGTCCCCCCACCGCACCACCGTGGACCACGTGGAGCAGGTGCGTGACCGCATGGCCCGGGTGTGGCCCATCGTCCGGAGGCACCTCCAGCAAGCGCAGCAGGCCCAGGCGAGGGTCTATAATCGAGGAGCCCAGCTGAGGACCTTTCAGCCAGGGGAACTGGTCCTGGTCCTGGTCCCCACGGCGGAGTGCCGGTTCCTGGCAAAGTGGCAGGGACCCTACGAGGTGGTGGAACGCGTGGGCGAGGTGAACTACCGGGTCCGCCAGCCAGGGAGGCGGAAGCCGACGCAGCTATATCATATCAATCTCCTGAAGCAGTGGAGGGGGGGGGAGCCGACACCCGCCGACCCCGCTCCCTTGTCCCTGGCGGCCCGGCAGGAGATCCCGGAGGTCCCGGTGGGGGAGGACCTCAGCCCGGCCCAGAGACACGACCTGGACGAGATCGTCCTCCAGCATCGGGACGTGTTCTCCGACCTGCCGGGGAGGACTGCCGCCACCCACCACGACATCCGGACGGCACCAGGCATAAGGGTAAGGGTTCCGCCCTACAGGATCCCAGAGGCCCGGAGGGAGGCCATACGGGCCGAGGTGCGCCGAATGCTGCAGCTCGGCGTGATAGAGGAGTCACGCAGCGCCTGGTGCAGCCCGGTGGTCCTGGTGCCCAAGCCGGATGGAACCTTTAGGTTCTGTAATGACTTCAGGCGGCTGAACGAGGCATCGGAGTTCGACGCCTACCCCATGCCCCGGGTAGACGAACTTATCGAGCGCCTGGGTCCGGCACGGTACCTGTCGACCCTGGACCTGACCAAGGGGTACTGGCAGGTGCCGTTGACCCGGGCGGCCCGGGAAAAGACGGCGTTCTCCACCCCGGGGGGACTGTACCAGTACACCGTCCTCCCCTTCGGGGTACACGGCGCCCCAGCCACATTCCAGCGGATGATGGACCAGCTCCTGAGGCCCCACCAGGATTACGCGGCGGCATACATCGATGACATCATCATCTACAGCCCAGCTGGGATATCCACGTCCGCCAGCTAAGGGCCGTGCTGGGAGAGCTGCGGAGGGCGGGCCTCACCGCTAACCCGGCCAAATGTCGCCTCGGGAGAGAGGAGACGACGTACCTGGGGTACCGGGTCGGGAGAGGGACAGTGCGGCCGCAGGAAGGCAAGGTAGCCGCCATACGGGCCTGGCCGCAACCCAGGACTAAGAAGCAGGTAAAGGCGTTCTTGGGGCTGGTGGGCTACTATCAGCGCTTCATTCCCGGGTACGCCACGCTGGCCAGCCCCATGAACGACCTAACCCGTAAGGCCTTACCAGACCGGGTTACCTGGTCAGAGGCGGCGGACCGGGCGTTCAAGACGCTCCGGGAGGCTCTGTGCTCAGAACCGGTACTAATCACACCTGACTTTAACCTCCCTGTGATTGTTCACACAGACGCCTCGGAGGTGGGACTTGGGGGGGTCTTGTCCCAGGTCCGGGCCGGAGAGGAGCACCCGATAACCTACGTCAGCCGGAAGCTCCTCCCCAACGAGCGCGATTACTCCACCGTAGAGAAGGAGGCCCTGGCCATTAAATGGTGCCTGGAGAAGTTGCGCTACTAGGGAGTTCACCTTGGTCACCGACCACGCCCCCCTGAAGTGGATGGCGGGGGCCAAGAACACAAACGCCCGGGTAACACGGTGGTTCCTGGCTCTCCAGGATTTCCGGTTCCGGGTGGACCACCGACCGGGCCGGGAGCATGCCAACGCCGACGCCCTGTCACGTCGGGATGCCTGTCTGGGCGGGTTCCCCGGAGACCAGGGGCTTGAGCAAACGGGGGGGGAGTGTGGCATCCCGCCCCTGAAGCCTCGGCCTGAACGGGCCCGCGGAACCGTGAAGGACGGGGTGTACCACCCCCACCCACCAGCCGGCGACGGAGAGCACCGGGTCCTTCCCCCCAATCAGCGGGATGGGGGACACCTGGCGGCGGGGAGGAGAAAGGCCCGGAGCCACTACAAGAGAGGCAGAGACAAGCATGGACGGGAGAGGCAGAGAGACGCATGGACTGCAGAGGCTTGAGGCTCACGGAGACCCAAGCGCACCCTTATCCTCTTTGCTTATTGAAATAAACGCCGAAAGTCGGCTTAAACCATCCGTTGCCACGTGTTTCACTGAATCCCGGCGCATTCTTCATTCCCGGATACCACAGTGCGTAACGCAGCTAAAATGTTGCTTGACCATTTTGTGTAAAAAATGGTCAGATACGCGCGTACGCATACGCGCGTAGATGAGACCGCCCAAAACTTCCCCCCCCCAGCCTGTGGCTGCGCTGGATTTAGGAGTCCGAGGAAGGAAACCCAAACGCCGCCGTGTTTGGGTGGATGATAGAGCTTGGATCGGGTTAGATTAAATAATCTCGGATATAAATAACAATAATCGGGTTAAATAACTTCACATGGTGTGTCTGGTGTGTTTCCAGCATTCGTAGTGTTGATCAGCAGAGAAATAGTCCGCCAAGACGTTGAGGTTGCTTAGCAATCAGAGACTCTGTCCATGCAAGTGAACGGAGCGTTCACTCTTCGTCATAACTATCAAACCAAACATCCTTCACATTCACCGAGCGAACATTATGAAAGTAAAATGCACATTTCTCGCTATAAATGTTTCCATAAACGCATTTAATGGCGTAACTATGTTACTATTTCCACCCAGAATAAAGAAAGTTGCCGGCCGTGGCTGCCATGGACATGGCTGCGCTGGAGTCCTAGGTAGGAAACCCAAACGCCGCCGTGTTTGGGTGATAGAGTTTAGATCGGGTTAAATTAAATAATCTCGGATATAAATAACAATAATCGGGTTAAATAACTTCACATGGTGTGTCTGGTGTGTTTCCAGCATTCGTAGTGTTGATCAGCAGATATATAGTCCGCCAAGACGTTGAGGTTGCTTAGTAACCAGAGACTCTGTCCATGCAAGTGAACGGAGCGTTCCCTCTTCGTCATAACTATCAAACCAAACATCCTTCACATTCACCGAGCGAACATTATGAAAGTAAAATGCACATTTCTCGCTAAAAATGTTTCCATAAAAGCATTTAATGGCGTAACTATGTTACTATTTCCACACAGAATAAAGAAAGATGTCGGCCGTATGCTTCTGTCCAAGCTCACTACTCTCTGCCAGTGACGTCGGGTCAAGCTCAACGCTGATTGGCTATTGTGGCGCGTATGAGCGTAAAAAGTTCAATTTTTTGAACTCCTCGCGTACATATACGCGCGTACATATACGCGCGTACATGTACGCGCGTATATATACGCGCCTCATACGCCCCTAACACGAGTAAAATGTTGCTTATACGCATGTACGCGTCTCTTACGCGCGTAAACCAATGGTTCCCTATGGAAAAAATGGCGATTTTATACGCGAGGTACGCGAGATACGCGTCTGGTGTGGCCGCACCTTAAGAGCTTAATGACACACACACACACATATATATATATATATATATATATATATATATATGGACACAACAGTTAATATAAATATGAATTCCAGTCTGTAGGCAGTACATGGTGGGTAAAGTTCAAGTAACTCAAAAGTTGTGGGCTGAAGGGTCTCTAGGTAATAGAGTAGTAGCAGCAATTAATTGAGTATTTAATCCATTCAATGTATTTAAGATATGCATCCAGGTATAATTGCAAATGGCTATATTGTATAGATAATATTGATTTTAAACATACAAGTGCAAGCAGGGCCTACTGAATGTCAATTTAGTCACAACAGATTATTAAAATATAGTGCTGATAGATCTTTATTCAACACCAAAACACCAGATTCTCTTGGATGATTAAGTTAGCTGCTACGTCAAACCAACCATGGTGTGTGGTGGTGGTTTCATATATGTGAAAGGGCATTCAAATATAGCCTACTACAATAATAATAATAATACATTTTATTTGTAAATCACTTTTCATAAAAATAATCTCAAAGTGCTACAACAAAACACGAAGGGCAATAACACAATAAAATAAATAATAATAATCTAAGGACCATAATAATAATAATAATAGATTCAATTTATATAGCGCTTTTCACGTACTCAAAGCGCTTTACATAGGGGCACAAAAATAGATAAACAAGAGAAAAAAATAAATAAAAAATTGATGGGGCTAGAGATAGTGAGTGATCTAGGGGTAGGCAGAGGAGAAGAGATGAGTCTTGAGGCGGGACTGGAAGATGGCGAGGGACTCAGAGTCACGAATATGTTGGGGGAGGGAGTTCCAGAGCCTGGGAGATGTCCTGGAGAAGGCTCTGTCACCTAGGCTGTGGCGTTTTGATGTGTGGGTGGAGAGGAGACCAGCTGAGGAGGATCTGAGGGCCCGGGGGGGTTGGTAGAGGGAGAGAAGATCAGAGAGATATGGGGGGGCCATATGGTGGAGAGCTTTGTAGGTGAGGACCAGGAGTTTGTAGTGGATCCGATGTGAGATGGGGAGCCAGTGGAGATTCTTGAGGACTGGGGTGATGTGGTGCCACGCTTTAGTATGAGTGAGGAGACGGGCTGCTGCATTCTGGACCAGTTGGAGTCTGTTGATGGAGGTGGTGGAGATGCCGGCGAGGAGTGAATTGCAATAATCAAGGCGGGAGGAGATGAAGGCATGGATGAGTCTTTCTGCAGCGTGAGGTGTGAGGGAGGATCTGATCTTTGCAATATTACGGAGGTGATAGAAGGAGGTTTTGACAGTGTGGCGGATGTGGGGTTCAAGGGAGAGGGTGGAATCAAAGATTACGCCAAGGTTGCGGGCCTTGGGGGAGGGGGAGACCAAGGTGCCGTCGATAGTGAGTGTGGGGGGGTTTGCGAGTTTACTGAGGGTGGATTTGGAGCCAATGAGGAGGAGTTCAGTTTTGTTGCTGTTAAGTTTCAGGAAGTTATTTTGCATCCAGAGAGTGAGTGAAGACAGGCAGGTTTCAATGTGGGAGAGGGGGGGGTTGTGGGGGGATTTGGTGCTGAGGTAAATCTGGGTGTCGTCGGCGTAGCAATGGAAGTCCATGGAGAAATGGCGGAGTAATTGACCAAGGGGGAGGAGGTAGATGATGAAGAGGAGGGGGCCAAGTACAGAACCTTGGGGAACACCTTGTGTGACGGTGGCTGTGGCAGATGTGTGGTTGTGGAGGGAGATGAAGTGAGATCTGTCGGAGAGGTAGGAGTGAAGCCAGCTAAGTGCAGTTCCTTCGATTCCGAGGTTGCTGAGTCTGGTGAGCAGGATGGTGTGGTTTACAGTATCGAAGGCTGCACTCAGGTCAAGGAGGATGAGGAAGTTGAGGGAACCAGAGTCGGCAGAGATGAGGTCATTGAGGACTTTGAGGAGAGCGGTTTCTGTGCTGTGGAGGGGGCGGAAGCCAGATTGGAGGGATTCAAAAAGGTTATTGGCGTGGAGATGGGATTGGAGTTGTGTGGTGACGATGCGTTCAAGGGTTTTGGAGAGGAAAGAGAGGTTGGAGATTGGGCGGTAGTTACTGAGGGAGGAGGGGTCGAGACCAGGTTTCTTGAGGGTGGGGGTGACAGCAGCAGATTTGAAGGCAGAGGTGGCAGTTCCATGTGACAGTGAGGAGTTGAAGAGCTTAGTGAGGTAAGGGCAGAGAACGGGGAGGCAGGACTTGAGCAGATAGATAGATAGATAGATAGATAGATAGATAGATAGATAGATAAATACTTTAATAATCCCAGAGGGAAATTATATTTGTCACGAACTCCAGATATACATACACAAATAAATAAATAAATAAATATTAAGAATAAAATATAAAATATAACATATATATCCATATCCATATATATACATATACATATACATACACACACACATATATATATATATACATATACATATATACATACATACATACATACATACATACATACATATATACACATATATATATATATATATATACATACATACATATACACATACACATACATACAACATAAATACACATACATACACAAAAGATAAAAGATACAACCTAAGAAAAACAAAATATACAAATAAAAAATTTAAGGACAATATAAATATATATACAACACCATATATACACATACATATATATATATATATACATATACATATACACATATACACACATATACATACATACATACATACACATACACATATACATACATATACACATATATATATATATATATATATATATACATACATACATACATACATACATACATACATACATACATACATACACAAAAGACAGCACTGTACAAAAAGAATTGTACAGTATTGTGCAAAAGGTGCAAGAATTATAGTCCTTGTTTGAGGTCAGAGATTACAGAGAGGGACGGTGTCTGACATTCTAAGGGAGGCGTTGTAAATTTTAATGGCCACAGGCAGGAAAGATTTCCTGTGGCGCTCTGTGGTGCATCTGGGTGAGAGGAATCTCCTGCTGAAGGTGCTCCTCTGCAGGGCCAGTGTGTCATAGAGAGGGTGTGAGACATTGTCCAAGATGGACTGAAACCTGGACAGCATCCTCCTCTCTGCCACGGTCGTCAGGGTGTCCAGTTCCTCCCCCACAACATCACCGGCCCTCCTAATCAGTCTTTCAAGTCTGTTGGTGTCTGCAACCCTCATCCCACTGCCCCAGCATGTGACAGCGAAGAAGATTGCACTGGCTACAACAGACTCGTAAAACATCCTCAGCATCGTCCGGCAGATGTTAAAGGACCTCAGCCTCCTGAGGCAAAAGAGTCGGCTTTGGCCTTTTTTGTAGACAGCCTCTGCATTTCTAGACCAGTCCAACTTGTTATTAAAGTACACCCCCAGGTACTTGTACTCCTCAACAGTGTCCACTGGGACCCCCTGTATGGAAACAGGGGTCACAGCTGCTGTTTTCTCCCTCCTCAGATCCACAATGAGCTCCTTCGTCTTTGTCACGTTGAGTTGCAGGTGATTCAGCTCACTCCAAGTGACAAAGTTGTCCACAACAGTCCTATATTCACGGTCATCCCCCTTTTCAATGCAGCCAACTATTGCTGAGTCATCAGAAAACTTCTGAAGGTGGCAGGACTCAGTGCAATAGTTAAAGTCTGAGGTGAAGAGGGTGAAGAGGAAGGGAGAGAGGACAGTCCCCTGTGGGGCCCCATTGTTGCTGACCACCTTGTCAGACACACAGTTCTGTAGGCGTACGTACTGTGGTCTGCCCGTCAGGTAATCAACAATCCAGGACACGATGGGGGCCTCCACCTCCATCGCAGTCATCTTCTCACCCAGTAGAGCCGGACTGATGGTGTTGAAGGCACTGGAGAAAGGGAAAGGGGAGTGGGGAGGGGATCAAGGGAGCAGGTAGTAGGTTTGGAGGAGCCTATAAGTTTGGAGAGTGCAGGAGGGGTAATCAGGTCAAAGTGGGTGAGACGGCAATGGGGAGGAGGTGTTGGGAGGTCCAGAGAGATGGGTAGGGGAGAGGCCATTGAGTGTGCAGGGGGGTTATGTACAGGGAATAGTGAATGGTTGATTGCAGTGATTTTGTCGGCGAAGAACTGGAGGAATGAGTTGCAGAGATCTGGGGTGGAGGTGGAGAGGGTGCTGGTCCGCGGTTTGAGGAGGTTGCTCACTGTGGAGAAGAGGGTTCTGGGGTTTTGACAGGGGTCAGAAAAGATGGCGGAGAGGTATGCAGACTTGGCGGCGGTGAGGGCGTCTTTGTAGGCAGTGAGGTGGAGTTTGTAGGCTTGATGGTGGACTGTGAGTGAGGTTTTTTTGGAGAGTCGTTCGAGTTTGCGGCCGGTTTGTTTCAATTTGCGGAGTGCAGGTGTAAACCAGGGTGAGGAGGTATTAAAGGAGACAGTTTTGGTTTTGAGGGGGGCCAGAGTGTTGAGGGAGGAAGACAGGGTAGCATTAAGGTGGTTTGTGAGCTCATCAGGTGAGATGAGGGTTGAGTCCAGAGGGAGGGTGGAGGAGAGCAGGTCAGAGAGATGGTGGGGGTCAATGGATTTTAGGTTACGGAAGGTGATTTCTCTAAGGGGGCGGGGGCGGGAGATGGGGGAGAGGATGGAGAACCGTAAAAGGTTGTGATCAGAGAGGGGAAAGGGGTATGGGCGGAGGTCGAGTACAGGGAGATTAATGGAGCAGACAAGGTCAAGGATGTGTCCTTTGTCATGGGTGGGGAAGGTGACATGTTGGGCGAGAGAGAAATTTTCCAATAAAGTGGTGAATTCAAATGAGAGCTTGCAAGTGGGGGAGTCCATGTGGATATTAAAATCTCCAAGTAACAGCAGACGTGGAGAGAGGGTTGATGCTAGTGTGAGGAGTTCAGTGAGGTCAGAGAGGAATGAGGGATTAGGTTTGGGTGGCCGGTAGATGAGGATAACTGTTGTGGCGGAGGGGGCTTTAAAAGCAATGAATTCAAAGGATGATATTACTAAAGGGAGGGTGAGTTCTTGTAGGTGTTATAGGGTGTACCGATGAGAAGGCTGTTACAGTAATCAAGCCTGGAGGGGATTAAGGCGTGGACGAGTTTCTCTGCGTCAGAGAAGGTGAGGATTGGGCAGAGTTTTGATCAATGATCAATTAGGAGGCCGAAGCCCTAAAGGACAACCCTGTCTCATGAAAATTACGTTCCCAGAGAACTATTCGGCATTCTCAATTACGTTGGTCTGAAAACGTATTTTGTCTCGACAGAAAAACATGGTGGCTAAGCCTATGATGGTTGCTATGGACGCTGAAACTAGCAGCCCGAATGCCGTTTAAAGCATGGATATAAAATCATTGTCTTTGCTGATTATGTTATTTTATGGAACCGTGTAATGATGTTATTTTTCCACACATAAACACAGAACAGTCTGTTCAACCCGGTATCACGCCAAGGCGTGAAATAGATACATTGGTCCAGGTCCACCTCGCAAGGCGTGTTCAATGTCACGCTATGCCTGACCAAAGCGTGAAGAGATACACGTTTCTTCCGCCCATCTAAATGAATGGAGGAATAGCACCAATAGGGGTCGATACGTTCTCCCAGCATTTGGGGGAAATGGTTACGTATATATATATATATATATATATTAGATTAGATTAGATTAGAAAACTTTATTTATCCCAAAATGGGCAATTTCGTTCACAGTTTCCAGTCTCACATAATAGATTACTTAATAAATACAATAAATAGCAATAGGAGGTAGACAAAAACATATATCAAAGGCAGTCCAACACACACATTTAACTCACAATTCATTTCAGCCCGTCAGTAACAACCACCCTGCCCCCGGAAACACCCAGCAACACTGGTGTGCTCTCCACCTACTCCTTACTTTTGTCATCATTTAGTAACCTGATGGTTGCAGGGATAAAAGAGTGG
Source organism: Gadus chalcogrammus (assembly GCF_026213295.1). NCBI lineage: Eukaryota > Metazoa > Chordata > Actinopteri > Gadiformes > Gadidae > Gadus > Gadus chalcogrammus. The sequence goes on along the minus strand of NC_079419.1, from coordinate 27,463,881 downwards.
GAGTACCTCATTGTTCTTGTCCTGATTGAACAGTAGCGCCGCCCTGAAGGCATTAGGCATATATACATATATATATATATATATATATATATATATATATATATATCTCCAATATTTTAGGACAGATTGACCATTAAACGTGTTTCTAATAACATTTCTAGCGAGAAATATACTTTTTACTTGCATAATCTTCAGTCAGTGAATGTGTCTGATCTTTTGTTCGATAGTTAGTTTTATGGTCTCCCTAGCATGTTTCAAAGACGTCAGGTTGCTAGGGACGCGACGATCTAGTTGTGGGCCAGCAGAGGGTAACATTTATACCGAATTTGGCCTGTAACCAAATGTATGATATGCTATACGTTTAGCCTAGTTTATATGTTATAAATATTTGTTATATGATCTGGTTATACCTGAACTTGGTTAAAGATGTTCAATGGTCAGATACAGATCATGTTATAATGATAATTGAATAAAAGTTATGGTCTACTTATAGATAGAATATTACACGACGTAATAATTGTATACAGCCTATATTTTAATATTAATTAATTAATTGCAATAACGGCTTTAAACATGTGACAAGCCTACGTTTTTTGGGCCTTTTCTTTTCAATGGGCCTGCGTCAACGTCACGTGACTCTCGGCAAACCACGTTGGTTAAAGACGGCAATGGAGCTTGGTTAGGAAATAGAAAGATATACCATGAAAATATCTTCCCGTAACGGGGCAAACAAGGTGTCATTTGTCATCTACGTTTCGAGGCGATTGCAACGGTGCCATGCATGACCATATTTGACTATGTTTCAGGGTAGTAATTAGCTGTCGATTTTGGAGGCCTTTATAGATAATAACCAGCTATAGATTTGCTACCCGATGGAGTTTTCTGACAAATTACATGTTATTTAGCATCTACATTAGCAGCTGAGTCCAATGAGATCAAGCTCGACCTTGTGCCACACAGAGATCATGTCCTAGACCATAGGTGTACCATGTAAAATACAGGGGCCATGTAGTGTAGGGGGCTGTGTAGGGCCGTGGAGTGTCATGCTATGTGTCATTGGACTCAGCTCAATGTGTAGATGCTAAATAACATGTCATTTGTCAAAAACTTTTATCGGGAAGCAAATCAATAGCTGGTCAGTATTGATTAAGGCCTCCAATTTCGACAGCTAATTACTACCATTAAACATGTTTGAATGTGTTCATGTGTGGCACCGTTGCAATCGCCTGGAAGCGTAGATGTTGAAGGACATCTTGTTTGCCCTCTTACGCACCGGCCCTACAAGAAATTACTCAGCAAGTGCTCCATCTTGTTGCACCTCACCCAGCGGCTCGCTTGCAAGATTTTGGTCTGAAGTTCTACCCAAACCTACACCCTAGCCATGCAGCATGCATATCTGAGAATCAGGCCTCTCTTTAATAATGCAAATAACGACATTCTGAAGTCTCGGGGCCGCTCGTGGACGCTCGTGGTTGCTCGGGACGCGCGTAGCCATATTAATCGTTATTATCTGAATGGGAAATGCAATATTTTAGGACAGATACACCATTAAACGTGTTTCTAATGACATTTCTAGCGAGAAATGTACATTTTCCTTGCATAATCTTCAGTCAGTGAATGTGTATGATCTTTATTATCTGAATGGGAAATGCAATATTTTAGGATCGATTCACCATTAAACGTGTTTCTAATGACATTTCTAGTGAGAAATGTAAATTTTCCTTGCATAATCTTCAGTCAGTGATTGTGTCTGATCTTTAGTTTTATAGTTATTAGGAAGATTGAATCGTCTCGCTCGCATGTTTCAACGACGTCAGGTTGCTAGGGATGCTGCTTTCGCTAAACTAGCAGCTCACGTGTTTCCTGCGTTTGTGTTATTAAACCGTTACTTTATGTAACTTTTAATGATATTGTAATAACCACAGGCGAGGTATTGAGCGAAGTAAGCTTGATAGCAGGTTTATTGGATTCCACAATCGGACAGGTAGGCACAGCTCCACCGGAAAACTACAACAACCAAAACTCCCGCCCGGAAGGAAACCCCCGGAACTATGCCCGGAACCCCCTCTCAGAAGGCCCGCCCCTTCCTCCCAAACCCTGTGACGCTAAAATATCATCTTGTTAGAAACCTGTTTATCTGAGAGCCAACCCAGTCGCCAAAAGCATACATTGACAGTGTACGTTTTTGTGAACACTGGATTACGTCACATTTCAACATAAAATAGCGTGCTATACACACACACACACGCACGCACGCTAACACACACACACACACACACACACACACACACGCACAATGCCTTTCGCTGCTAAAACAACAACTTGGGCTGCTTCTCGGACATTTGAAGGGAGGACCTGGCAACCCTGCGCTGTTGCCCGAGGTGCAGAAATGCTCCAGAGCAGATCTGGATCCACCATGGCCAAAATAATTGTCATGAATAGCATGAATAGATTCATGCATTATCATTCAACTTGAACATGTGTTTTTACAGTATATAGTGGTGGAGGGATGACGTACGCCAACCCGGAAGTGAGCGTCGACCTGGGTTTCCCTTGACAAAAAGCCAACGGGTTTTTCCATTGGATTTTGGATTATTGCAGAAAAATTAGCATCTTTGAAGCACCTCCACAAAATAAATAAATAAATAAAAATAACTGTGCTCCAAAGAACGAAATGTAAACCAATGCATTCTGAATGGGAGTGTTTCTCCCATTTTTCCATGCTACACAGAACGAAATGTAAACCCATGCAAATAAAGACTTCATGGTCATAATAATTTAAATATCATTATTCTCCTCAGTGTGTAGGGTGGTATTCTATTTTTTTCAACGGGGTTGCATCCAGTCACTTGACCGTCATGGTTGCTATGGTGGTTGCTATCGACCAGCCCCTCTAATCCTTACATGGCTCTAAAAACCACGCGGCAAAGGAGCTGCCGTCCATTGTGTTGTTTTTGTCGTAAACTAGGGTCCGATGGTTAAAAAATAGACAGATATTCCAAGGTATCCTTAAAAGGCAGCTTGGATGTTTTTATTTTCTGCAGTTTAGACTTCTTCTATAACCTATTTTTGAAAGCAAAACACCAAGCTCAGTGATTTAACGAGGCAGGGTTATTTGAAACAATTTATTAAATATATATTTGTGAGAGGTCATTCCTTCTCCTGAGTTTGCTTCCTTTTATGTCTAGTGTACAACCCTACTGTCCACAAGCATCACCCCCCCCCTCCCCATATGGATTTGGAGAATTGTTGCCACGTCCCAGTGGTAGAGGTATCATATATATGAAAGAGGGCATTCAATTATGCTACAATGATCAATTAGGAGGCCGAAGCCCTAGGAAGTGATGCAATAGGTGACTGCAGGTCGACAACATTTAAGTAAGCTGTACTTTGAGGTCTCATATATCAAAGGGGGTCTCAAAGGACGCATACGCTTCCACCTAACATCCACCCTCCCCACTACTCTAGATCCATACCAATTTGCCTACCGCCCCAAGCGCTCCACTGATGACGCCATAGCAACAGCACTCCACCTCTGCCTGGCTCATCTGGAGAACAAAAACAGTCACGCGCGGATGCTGTTCATAGACTTCAGCTCTGCGTTCAACACCGTCATTCCCTAACATCTGGTGGACAAGCTGAGTACAATAGGCATCAGCACTTCACTGTGCAACTGGCTGCTGGACTTTCTTACAAACAGACTGCAGACAGTCAGAGTCGGAAACAACTCCTCAGCGACCACCATCATAAACACGGGGGTGCCGCAAGGATGTGTGCTATCCCCCCTGCTGTTCACGCTGATGACCCACGACTGCTGTGCCAAATTTGAAACGAATCACATCATCAAATTTGCAGATGACACAACAGTGGTGGGCCTCATCAAAGACAATGATGACTCAGCATACAGAGAGGAGGTACAGCTACTCATCAACTGGTGTGAGAGGAACAATCTGCTTCTCAACGTCAACAAAACAAAATAAATTACTGTAGACTTCAGGAAGAAACAACCAACACACATCCCACTCATCATCAACGGCAGTGCAGTAGAGTCTGTGAAAAGCACAAAGTTCCTGGGAGTGCACATCACGAATGACCTCTCATGGACTACCAACACCACCGCGCTGGTCAAGAAGGCGCAGACACGACTCCACTTCCTGAGAAGGATAATAATAATAATAATAATACATTTTATTTATAATGCACTTTATATTCAAGAATCTCAAAGTGCTTCAGAGAAAAAAATACCAAAAAACTATTAAAAAAAGGGGGAACCTCAAAGAAAGTTTAGCTAAATGCTCTTTTAAAGAGATGGGTTTTGAGGTTCCGTTTAAAAAGAGCTGTAGTCTGTGGAGCCCTCGGGTGGTCAGGGAGGGCGTTCCATAGTCTAGGGGCAGCAGCAGAAAAGGCCCGATCACCCATGGTGCACAGCTTCGTATGTCGGGTTTGGAGGGTGTGAGTGGATCCTGAACGGAGTGTACGTGAGTTTGTCGGGGGGGTGAGGAGTTCCTGAAGGTAGAGGGGGGCAAGTCCGTGAAGGCACTGGTGGGTGAGGAGGGAGACCTTGTACTCAATTCTGAGTGAGACAGGGAGCCAGTGCAGTGATTTCAGGATGGGGGTGATGTGGTCATGCTTGCGCACCCTCATCAGGACCCTGGCAGCACTGTTTTGAATGTATTGGAGCCTCTGGATGCTCTTGCCAGGGATCCCAATGAGGAGTGCATTGCAGTAGTCCAACCTGGAGGAGACAAAGGCATGGACGAGCTTCTCTGCATCAGCCAGGGTGAGTGATTGGCGGAGTTTGGCAATGTTCCTGAGGTGGTATAAAGCTGTCTTACAGAGGTGTTTGATGTGGGTGTCAAAATTAAGTTGTGGGTCCATTTTAACACCGAGGTTGGTGACGGATGTGGAAAGGGGGATGTTTTTGCCAGAGAAGGTGATATTGGTGATGGTGGGGGAGCGGAGCTGATGTGGCGTGCCAATAAGGATGGCTTCCGTTTTATGGCTGTTAAGTTGTAGGAAGTTGAGCTTCATCCACGCCTCTATCTCCTCCAGGCAGGTGGTCAGTGTGGATGTTGGCAGAGGGGCAGAAGAAGTGGGGGTTGTCCTGATGTAGAGCTGTGTATCATCAGCATAGCAGTGGTAAGACAAGCCATGCCTGCTAATGACACTACCCAGGGGGAGCATGTACAGTGAGAACAGTGTGGGGCCCAACACCGAGCCCTGGGGGACACCGCAGGTGACGTTGTTGGTGTGTGATTTTGCTTTGCCCAGGGCAACGTGCTCAGTTCTGTCAGTGAGGTACGAGGTGAACCAGTTCTTTACATTTCCTGATAGTCCAATGGTGTATTGCAGGCGGTGAAGGAGAATATTGTGGTCGACCGTATCAAAAGCAGCTGTTAAGTCCAGGAGGATGAGGAGAGATGGGGAGCCGGTGTCTGCTGTCATCAGGAGGTCATTTGTGACCCTGACCAAGGCTGTTTCTGTACTGTGGCCATAGCGGAAACCAGACTGGAATTTTTCAAACAATTGATGTTGTATGAGGTGATCCTGGAGTTGTGCTGCAACAGTTTTTTCCAGAACTTTTGACAGAAATGGGAGATTTGAGATGGGCCTGTAGTTGGAGAGGACTTCTGGATCAAGGGTAGGTTTTTTTAATGTTGGTCTGATGACAGCAGTTTTTAATGCAGATGGGATATGGCCGGCCAGGAGGGAGTGGTTAATGATATTGGTGATGAGTGGAGAGACAGCAGAGATGTTGGCCTTCAGCAGAGCTGTAGGGAAGGGGTCTAGTGCACAGGTGGATGGCTTCATTTTCCTGATGACGTCCTCCACCTCTTCCTTTGTGATGCTGGAGAAGGAGCAGAGGGTCTGGACAGAGTCAATCGGTGGGTCAGCAGTTGGAAGGGGCAGGGCAGTAGTGGTGGAGAGCTGTGAGCGGATGTTATTCACTTTTTGTTTAAAAAAGTTGATGTGCATGTTGCACCTCTCCGTGGTGACATCAGATTGGGATGGTAAAGGGGGTTTGAGAAGGTGATGGACAGTTGAAAAGAGCTGTTTGGAGTTACCAGGGCTATTGTTGATTATTGCGGAATAGAACCTGGACCGTGCATTATTCAGGGCTTCAGCATATGCCCTCCTGTGTTCCCTGTATGCATGTTTGTGAACGGTCAGACCAGAGGCCTTGAGTCGCCGCTCAAGGACACGCCCAGCAGCCTTCATTGTACGTAGTTCACTGGTGTACCAGGGTGCGGAGCGCGAGAAGGAGACTGACCTCGATGTTAAGGGGGCGTGGAGATCCAGGAGACTGCTCAGGGACTGGTTGTATAAGTCCACTGAGTCAGCAACAGACAGGGAGTCAGTTGAGCCAGAGGAGAGATGTTGAAGGTCCAGGGCCAGGGCATCCATGTTGATATTTTTCACATTCCTGAAGTGGATCTGCCGCTTTGGTTTGGTGTGGGAGGAAGGAAAAGGGAGCTCCATTGACACAACTCTGTGATCCGAGACGCCAAGATCATAGACCTGTAGGTTGCTGATGGGGGCGGAGTTTGAGATGACCAGGTCAATTGTGTGTCCTCTGGAGTGTGTGGGGGCATCAACATGTTGTTGTAGGTTGAGGGAGTCTAGCAGCTGAAGAAAATCAGCAGCGGGCTGGCATGAGGGGGTGTCAACATGAATATTTAAATCACCCAGAATGATGGTATTGGCAGAGGTAGTACAGAGTGTTGTGAGGAGATCAGACATTTCCGGGATGAAAGCAGAGTTGGGTTTAGGGGGCCTGTATATGAGTAGAACAGTCATGGGATGGGGGGGCTTGCATGTGAATGCAAGACATTCAAAGGAGGAAGTTGTAGGCAGCACCATGGGGGACAACTCCAGGTCCTGTTTGTGGATGACAGCTAGGCCACCACCGCGTCCAGTTCTGCGGGCTGCCTCCAAGTAACTGTAGCCTGGGGGACAGGCTTCGTTTAGGGCAGAGTAAACCTCTGGCTGGTGCCAGGTTTCTGTTAGACACATGAAGTCAAGTCCTTTTTCCCTGATATGCTCTTCAATCAAGCTGGATTTATTATTCAAGGATTGAGTGTTAAAAAGTTCAAATTTAACCAGTGACAGGATGAGAAGAGCTGACCTCCCCACTTCTGCCCTCACCACCTTCTTCAGAGGTGCTATTGAGAGCATCCTGACCAGCAACGTCTCTGTCTGGCACGGCAGCTGTCTAGCTGCAGACAAGAAGGCACTGCAGAGGGTGGTGAGGACAGCAGAAAAGATCATCAGGTCACCCCTACCAGCCATTCAGGAACTGTATCACTTCACACTGTTCCAAGCGGGCAATGAACATCATCAAAGACACAACTCATCCAGCACACAGTCTGTTCTCCCTTCTACCATCAGGGAAGCGGTACCGCAACCTGCGGTCCCGCACAAGCAGACTGAGTAACAGCTTCTTTCCACAAGCCATCAGACTCATCAACACACTGAAGAAAACCACATGAACATTCCATAGTCACTTCACCATGGCACTTTACTGTTGCACTTTACTTTACTGCTGCACCTTGTGACCACTGATTGTACTTCTGCTGCTATGTGTGTGTGTGTGTGTGTGTGTGTGTGTGTGTGTGTGTGTGTGTGTGTGTGTGTGTGTGTGTGTGTGTGTGTGTGTGTGTGTGTGTGTGTGTTTGTGTGTGTGAGAGTATTGTCAATGTCTTATTTAAATGTTTTTAGTTAAACTGCACATTGGAGACCGGTCAAACGCAATTTCAAACTTCTGTGCTAACCCTGTTACATAGATTTTTGACAATAAAGTACACTTGAACTTGAACTTGAACCTATGGCTCCAGCCCTACAGGAAATGACTCAGCAAGTGCTCCATCTCGTTGCACCTGCACCCAGCGACTCGCTTGCAAGATTTTGGCCTGAAGTTCTTCCCAGACCTACACCCTAGCCATCCAACACGCATATCTGAGAATCAGGCTTCTCTTTAATAATGACAAAAGTTACGAGAGAAATACACATTAACTTTTTGTTATCTCATAAGCGGCGTGGTGCCGGCTCCTTTTGACCTTTTGACCACAGACTTCAAAAACGTGGCCACAGGCCAGCTGTGTCTACACACCTTAAGCCACAAATGTACACCTCCATCCCACAAAAAATGGGGACTATAAACTAACCTCTGTCTTATGTACATTTACTGTACTGTTGGAGGTCACGCCCCTCAAAAAAGTTTCTCATTTGGACAAAGCCCCTCAGAAGTGTTACCTGCAAGACCTAATGGTTCAGAATGTGGTGGAAAAACAGTTTTTGAGATAGGAACGTCCTACCGCCCTGAAATTTGAATACCTTATTCTAAGGCCTAACTGGGACCCCGGCATCGAAACTTGGCCCAGTCGGACCCCGAGTGCAGGAAGGGGGGGCCTGGACTTTCATAATCCTTGCTCGGTGAATGTAAAGGATGTTTGGTCGGATGTTCTGACGAAGAATCATAATGTGAATGGGAATATTCTATAAATGTCTTGATATCATCTTTCGTCTCAACACTTCTGCTGCAGCCGCTTCAAGTCTCACTCCGAGAACCTTAAAATATGAATCAATCCATTAGAAGTATGAAAATATCTTCCCGGTGCGTAACGGGGCAAACAAGGTGTCCTTTGACATCTACGTTTCGAGGCGATTGCAACAGTGCCACACATGATCATATTTGAATATGTTTCGGGGTAGCAATTAGCTGTCGATTTTGGAGGCCTTTATCAATAATGACCAGCTATAGATTTGCTTCCCGATGGAGATTTTTGACAAATTACATGTTATTTAGCATCTACACGTTGAGCTGACTCCAATGAGATCAAGCTCGCCCTGCTCTTGCCACACCGAGATCATGTCGTAGACCATAGGTGAACCATGTCAAATAAATGTTACAATTTGCTAGAGTGTCATGCTTGGTGTCATTGGACTCAGCTCAACGTGTAGATGCTAAATGTCATTTTTCACAAATTTCTATCGGGAAGCAAATCAATAGCTGCTCATTATTGATTAAGGCCTCCAATTTCGACAGCTAATTACTACCATTAAACATGTTCAAATATGCTCATGTGTGGCACCGTTGTAATCGCCTGGAAGCGTAGATGTTGAAGGACACCTTGTTTGCCCCGTCACGCCACCGGGAAGATATTTACATGCTTCTGATTGACTAATGAATTGATTCAGCTATTCCCCCAGAAGTCTGGGGTCAAAAGGTCAAAAGGAGCCGGCACCACGCCGCTTATGAGACAAAAGTTAATGTGTATTTCTCTCATAACTTTTTGTCATTATTAAAGAGAGGCCTGATTCTCAGATATGCAGGTTGGATGGCTACGGTGTAGGTCTGGGAAGAACTTCAGGCCAAAATCTTGCAAGCGAGCCGCTGGGTGCAGGTGCAACGAGATGGAGCACTTGCTGAGTCATTTCCTGTAGAACTGGAGCCACAGGTTGAAGCGTACACACACACACACACACACACACACACACACACACACACACACACACACACACACACACACACACACACACACACACACACACAAGGCATTTCGCTGCTAAAACAACAACTTGGGCTGCTTCTAGGACAGGGGGTCCTTTGAGACCCCCTTTGATCTATAAGAGACCTCAAAGTACAGCTTACTTAAATGTTGTTGACCTGCAGTCACCTATTGCATCACTTCCTTTCGGGCTTCGGCCTCCTAATTGATCATTGTAGTATAATTGAATGCCCTCCTTCATATATATGATACCTCCACCACTGGGACGTGGCAACAATTCTCCAAATCCATATGGGGAGGGGGGGGGTGATGCTTGTGGACAGTAGGGTTGTACACTAGACATAAATAGGAAGCAAACTCAGGAGAAGGAATGACCTCTCACAAATATATATTCAATAAATTGTTTCAAATAACCCTGCCTCGTTAAATCATTGAGCTTGGTGTTTTGCTTTCAAAAATAGGTTATAGAAGAAGTCTAAACTAAATAAAAACAACCAAGCTGCTTTTTAAGGATACCTTGGAATATCTGTCTATTTTTTAACCATCGGACCCTATTTTACGACAAAAACAACACAATGGCCGGCAGCTCCTTTGCCGCGTGGTTTTTAGAGCCATGTAAGGATTAGAGGGGCGGGTCAATAGCAACCACCATAGCAACCATGACGGTCAAGTGACTGGATGCAACCCCGTTGAAAAAAATAGAATACCACCCTACACACTGAGGAGAATAATGATATTTAAATTATTATGACCATGAAGTCTTTATTTGCATGGGTTTACATTTCGTTCTGTGTAGCATGGAAAAATGGGAGAAACACTCCCATTCAGAATGCATTGGTTTACATTTCGTTCTTTGGAGCACAGTTATTTTTATTTATTTACTTATTTTCAGTTTTTGTGGAGGTGCTTCAAAGATGCTAATTTTTCTGCAATAATCCAAAATCCAATGGAAAAACCCGTTGGCTTTTTGTCAAGGGAAACCCAGGTCGACGCTCACTTCCGGGTTGGCGTACGTCATCCCTCCACCACTATAAACTGTAAAAACACATGTTCAAGTTGAATGATAATGCATGAATCTATTCATGCTATTCATGACAATTATTTTGGCCATGGTGGATCCAGATCTGTTCCAGAGCATTTTTGCACCTCGGGCAACAGCGCAGGGTTGCCAGGTCCTGCCTGCAAAAATCGTCCTGCCCACATACCGTTCCAAATCCACCCAAAATGTCCTAGAAGCAGCCCAAGTTGTTGTTTTAGCAGCGAAATGCATTATGTGTGTGTGTGTGTGTGTGTGTGTGTGTGTGTGTGTGTGTGTGTGTGTGCTAACACGCTATTTCATGTTGAAATGCGACTGGGTTGGCTCTCAGATAAACGTGTTTCACGTCACAGGGTTTGGGAGGAAGGGGCGGGCCTTCTGAGAGGGGGTTCCGGGGGTTTCCCTCATGGACATAATAAAGGAGGGTTTCCCTCCGGGCGGGAGTTTTGGTTGTTGTAGTTTTCCGGTGGAGCTGTGCCTGCCTGTCCGATTGTGGAATCCAATAAACCTGCTATCAAGTTTACTTCGCCTGTGGTTATTACAATATCATTAAAAGTTACATAAAGTAACGGTTAATAACACAAACACAGGAAACACGTGAGCTTCTAGTTTAGCGAAAGCAGCGTCCCTCGCAACCTGACGTCGTTGAAACATGCGAGCGAGCCGATTAAATCTTCCTAATAACTATAAAACTAAAGATCAGACACAATCACTGACTGAAGATTATGCAAGTAAAAAGTATATTTCTCGCTAGAAATGTTATTAGAAACACGTTTAACGGTGAATCGATCCTAAAATATTTCATTTCCCATTCAGATAATAAAGATTAATAAAGATCATACACATTCACTGAGTGAAGATTATGCAAGGAAAATGTACATTTCTCGCTAGAAATGTCATTAGAAACACGTTTAATGGTGTATCTGTCCTAAAATATTGCATTTCCCATTAAGATAATAACGATTAATATGGCTACGTAGCAATTTCACCAAATGCCCTGTTGGCAGTGTTGCCAGATTTGGTTGAGCTAAATCCGCCCAATCACGTTCCAAAACCCGCCCACTTCAGCAAAAAACCGCCCAATAACGTTTTTCACAGGAAAAAAATAATTTTTGAATAAACATTAAATGCATGTTGTGGTTCTAGTGTTATATGCGCCAAGAGTTACTTCTAATGGCTGCAATGTTTTATGCTCCGTCCGGTTGAGGAGTAATAATAAACATCCCTGGGGATTTTACCATATCGACTCGTCCTTCTGATTACGCGGTAACGCTACGGTATCAAACAATTAAGCCCAAATGGCAAGTTCTATTTTATTATCACAGACCGTGCATGTCACAGAAAATGTGGAAAAATGCACTTCCTGTATCCCAGTGCCAGGCCCAAGAATTAACAGCAGTAACATCAACCACCTGCCTTTGCGTTAGTCCTAATAGCGTATGTGTGTGCGCGAGAAAGGTGTGTGTGTGAGTGACGTCAGCGAGTGAGTGGACGAGCGAGGAGAGTGAGCGGTAGCGTGTGTGTCTAGTGAAGAAGCGAACGAGTCCGGTAGAATAAAGTATCCATCCTGTCAATGATCGGTGGCCGCTTCATTCCGACCTATAAGCAGACACACTGCCGGTGAGGTGGGCTCTTAATTCAACGTTACAATAGCCTACTTGCAACGAGCTTTGCTGTCATCTGCTGGGGCAGGCGCGATCCACGATTTTAATTCAGGGTCGGTCTCCCATTCCTTTCTATAAAGTTTTTTATATTTCCCCCACTTCGGCATGATGCTTATTTCGCTAACAGAGTTGAGAGAGAGCGGGCTTTTGCCTCAGACTTCTGCGTCGGCGCACAACGGTTTGTTGATGTGACATCACGACGTGAAGTATATTGAAGTATTGGCCTACTGAGTTTTGTATTTGTACCGTTTTTAAACCATAAAATAACAGTTTGGTGTGCTGTTTTCACATTAGTAAAAAACCGCCAGATATTGGCAAAAGCAGCCCAAAATGTATATAGCCGCCCAATGCATTTTTTCCCCGCGAGATGAAATCTAAAGTAGCCCAATTGGGCGGAAACCCGCCCAATCTGGCAACACTGCCTGGTGGTCATATATGTGGCATACATACCTCCCGCGACCTGTAGAGGCGCTTGATACGCTCCAGTGGGTCGTAATCCGTGGCAGTACAAACGACCTATACGGTCGTAAAATTTTGCGGACTTGTTGGGGTTGCCATACCACAAAGGTTCAAAATAGTTTATCAACCCCCAAACCTTGACTTTCTCATTATAACAAGATATTTCTCGAATCTCATCCACTTCTGAAATTATATGAATGAAATTCATAGTATCCGCGTTTACATGGCACATCTGATCCGCATAGATTTCTATGCGTCATAGATCTCTTCCTAAAATGTGATCCGAATGTACTGTATACATGGCAGTAACAAAAGTGTCCGTTAAGTCTCTCGTGCATAGAAATCTATGCGGAACAGATGTGTCCATGTAAATAAGGCTAGTGAGGTTATAGCACTATTTATTCTCACCCACCCCATCTTGAATTGAAGAGATAGATTTTTTTATTTTAAACATAGCAATAACAATGATCATTTGTGTACATCAAGCGAGGCACGAAACCACACCATCAACTAAGTTGCTTGTTCTCTTGCATCTTCCTCATCCTCGCTGGTGTCTGGACTGACCAGGCCCATCGGATCACATTCCTCTTCCTCACAAACGTCAAGGAGGACAGAGGCCAATGGACCTAGAGCAGTCTTATACCGCTGCAGGACCATTTGATGTTGTTCTTCCTGTCTTCCTTCGTTGTGAAGTCCATTTTCATCTTCTACAAGTAGAGGACAGAAAACCCAACGACGTTAATGTATATTGAAACATCCCCCACTAATTGAATACATTAAATGGGATCCCCAAAACTTGTCTTTAACTTACCGTATCTTGCAAGCTCCGTCTTGAGGGCCACTCCCAGGTTCTGCAATCACGTACAGTGCTGGGCCATCTCCAACACCAGGATAGGGAGCTCCTCTTCCAGCCGTGTTTTCAGCATTTCCTGGTCGTGCAGTCGTTTCTTGACCCCGATTGTTACTAATGATCCAAAATATTAAGATCAATACATGAGTATCTGGCATAACATTTGGCAATGCAACCATAATGGAAACAGAATTTAGAAATTATGTTTCTTTCCCAAAATCGTTTTATATATTACAAACCCACCATTATATTTAATATATCATTTCAGGATAGTTCACTATTCCGATATACTGCATGACATTTTAAAAGCATTGAAAAATGCATACCACTCCATAGTCCTCCCATGGCCATATTGCGCCAGTGCTCTGTCCAGCCAAAGAGTGGTCAACCAAGGCCACATCAATCCTTTTGGAGAGGTCTGCAACAAGACTGTTGTATTTATCAATCTCCTGGAGAAGGCGCTTTTTGTCTTCCGTCAACTTTCTTCGGAGACGATGGCGAAGCTTGTTTCTGTCTAGATTGTTTAGGAGAAACGTAATATGCAGAAACAAAAACTTTGTATAGGTTATATTAAAAACAATATAGATACATTGTTAGGTATACCGGATAACTCAAGAAAAAGCCTACATACCATTCTGACGGTAGAGGGTTTGTTTCTGCTGCTTTAGACCCAGATGGAGACCCTCAATGGACTGCTGGAGAACGTGCAGACCCGTTACTGGGGTCTCTGTAGATATCCGTTAGGGTGAAATTAAGCTCAGTGTACTGTATTCTATACAATGCAACTGAGTTTTCTAGATTTTTGCAGCACTAATGCTTCACTGATTGTGTATTATTTTGATTACCTTTTTAACACAAATGTCTGTAAGGAAACTGCAAAAAGGCATGTATATTGTTCTGTCCTCACCGCTCTCTGCCCATTCCTTGACTTCAGCAATCCACTGTACAGCCATTGCATTTGAGCACTGCAGGTCCTTCTGCAGTTGTGACAGCCTCTCTGCCTCTTCTTCTGCCCTTTTAGATGTCTAAAATATTTACAATAATTACAATAGGAACTCAGTCTGCCTAACAACTGGCACAAAAACATACATGAATATGAAACATACCTTCACATATCTTGTGGAGAGGGCCTTGTGTAGCGTCTCTGCTTTGTGATGGTTCCAACCAATTGCATGCACAGTGAGCATGTCCACACGTTCTGGTATAAGGAGAATTACATTATGTTCTGCAATCTATGAGCAATTTTAGATGATAGCATAAACTCGGACCAAAGTGACTTACCTGCTTTTTACATGTACTTTGTTGTCAGGGCACAACGGGAGAGGTAGCTGTTTATTTGCTCCACCTCCTCACCGGCAGTTGTGCCTGCTCCCTTCTGATTCCGACCACTCCATTTTATCTGTTGCAAGGATGGGTGGATTTGGGGTTCATTAGAGCCAATGAAGCAGTTGGAAAACGTGTACAAATATTATGGAAAAGGAATTCAGCTTAAAGCTGTCCATTCCTATAGTAACACATGGCGTATTCATTTGAAAATAACAGATAACAGACATACCTCACACTTGGTAGCATGAGCTCTTGCATGCATGATGCTCAGGAAGGGCTTCATTTCTGTGAGGCTCTTGAGAGCTGGAATGACCGAAGCAACTTTTTGTAGGTATGGCCAGTATTTGCATGCCACATCCATAGCAAAAAACTGTGCCTTTCTTGGGAGAAGCTCCCTTTGGAGATACATAGGATACGCAAATATCTCTCCTCGGTACATTTTAAGGGCTTTTAAAAGGAAGCCATGCCGACACACCGCAACCTCAACGCCTTCCTCATCCAGTTTAGAGGCCCGCCTAGAGGTCTCCCTTGCTGCTGCCCATTGAGAGTCTCCACATGTGCCTCTCCCCTTTATCTGTGAATATAGTGCATACACATATTGTTAATGTAATTCACGGCAAAAGAGTAGGGAGTATGGAATACTTCTAGAAGTCCAGGAAATGCAATGATTCCTTTAGTAACAGAACTATTTGAGTGTTTAAACTTAGCTTAAACTTACATTCTTCACCGCCATCTGTATTGTGTTGACAAAATCAGACACCTCACTGTCTTTGGCTAGAAATAGCCCATCAATAAAGGGAGTGTCATTAGATCTAGGGGAAAAATATATAACATCCATTACCTACTCTTGTTGTCACTTACAGTCACGACTCAATTACCAAAGAGAACTTAAAGTGCACCTTCCAGTATGGCCAAAGCGATAAAGCTTCCTGTTGCCATCTGCTGACACTGCTACCATTTCAGGTGTGCAGGCAGGGCAGGTGAAAGGGGTATCACAGCAGAGCTGGTCTTTCTCAAAGGAGGCGTATGCAAACTCAAGAAAGCTCCTCTGCAGGGCATCCCCGTTGATCTGTCCAGACTAGAAAGTATATCAGAATATGAAAAACATTTTTGAGATAGTCAAAAAAAAAAATATATATTGCTGACAATATTGGTGAGCATAATAAATAGTATTGCTGATGTCACTTACTCTTCCTGCACACAGTGTGCGATGTTCCAGCATTTTTGCAAAGGCTTGCCTGGAGAATCCAGGTGAGATCAACTTCAGCTCCTGAAAGGTGTTGAGGAGGTCCACCGTGTAGATTGTGGAAGCATTTGCAGAAGCTGGCCAATATCCACTCCTGACTAGGTCTCTCACATCGGGGGCCCACTGCTGCAGGCATGTTTGGCACACATAACGTGGCAAATGCAAATCATAACGCCCTAACGAAAAAAACAACATTAGTCATAATCATTGACACATATTGTATATTAGACTAACAGAAGTCTAAATAGAGAACTGGTTTCTACCATTGATGGTAATCAAGATGACTGGTTTCCCAGCTTCCACTGTGAAGCTAGGGACCTGGCAGGTGCAGTGCTGTGCTGGCATTGTCGGTAAAATGCGATCTGTCGAAAAGAAAAGTGAACATTCTGTATATGGCAGCAGACTGAATAAACAAGATAAGGATCAGGAAGTCTAGACAGGTAGATTTGTCAGACCTTACCTTGCTCATGTGTGGCATATATTCCAGTCTCTCCTCTTGAGATACATGTGGATGGGGGAATGGCTTTAAAGAAGCCATCCACCACGCTGTCCCTGTTGTGGAGTGGCCGTTTGCTGTGGTTATGCATGTCGCAGGCCCCACAAAACCACTGCTCTGCAAGGCACTCTCTGCACCTAAGCAGACAAAACACAAGTCACTCAATTTATATGATATACTTTTTTTAGTGTACATAGATACATTCTATTATTTGATTGATGAACATCCAACCTTATAACAGCAGGCTTGTGGCAGAAGCAACACAATGGCTTGCCAACAGCCTCAGATTCCAAAAGGCATCTGAGGTGGTACGGCCGTGCTTCCTCCCAACGGTCAGAGGCTTTCTGCTGCCTAACAGACCACGATGATGCTGCGCTTCTCTCAGGCTCAGCAGGACATGGGCTTGAATCCAGTAGGGCAGAAAGCCTCTCCATGTTTTGTTCTGCAAATAAAATATAACCAAATGATCTACATTCTATATACAGTATTTGGATTTCAGAATTAAACACTGTATATTTACCAAACATCTCTTGAGGATTTTGCTGTGCTCTGGGTAAGGGCAAGGAATCCTCTGAAGGAAGTGCCAACACCTCAGTGTCCATGCCTGTTAAACAGTACATGACAGATTAATATATCTCTACGGCAGACACTCAAGTGCTTGCACTGCTGCAAGAAACTCATTTGACAGTAAGTACGTCAATCAAACGGTCGTACTGCACTCCCTCTCCCCCGCTCCCATGTACTTGTACTTGGAATGGGTAGAGTCAGCGTTGAAGGAGAGGGGGTAGGACCATTTGAGTTGTGTATTTTCAAAATCTGCTGGCGTTTCGCAAATCCCATACCCAACCTTTAACGGTCCAAATGTTACAAATCGACTTTGACCCACGGGAACGAAAAATCGAATGATAGAAAATTCTGACCCATCCCTAATTGCCATGGGTAATTGTTTGTCACCAAATTAAACTAATCTGAATTTGCACATAAACAAACCTGTAGTTAGGCCACTCCATCGGTCTGCACGGCCTGTATGGCCCGCACGGCCTCCACGGCCTCCACGTCTCCCTCTGGCCTTCCCGCGTCCGCTCCGTTTGGTTGAGCTCCGTGGTGAATCCCCTCCAGATCTTGCCCGATTGACATTCTCCGCAGCCTCCTGTGTGTTTAAGTCCAACATCTTGTTAGACAGAGTTTCTGAGGTACTGAAACATTCATTTCATGTACAAGTTCAAGTTCAGTTAATGTACAAAAGGTTGTTACCATGGCTTCTGCAAGGAATTGGTCATGCATCAACCCAACGGCTAGGTGTCTTCCTTCTGTGCGGGGGTCACGGAGATCGAGGTCAAACAACTTCACCATTGCAACACGAGAGAAAAGTTACAGCGATAGAATGAATAATAGAACGACTGCCGACAATCGATCTTGAGAATGCTTGTAAGATTAGCAGTCCTAGCTATATGTCGCTCGAGAGCAGCGTCATAGAGCTCGTAAGTTCGCCCCTTCCGGTAGGCCCCTCATGGGACCTCTGAGATCGAAAAATATGAATGGGTTTCAATGGAGAGAAAGTAATTATTTTCTGGTCCCCGTCTTTATATGTGCTGGATTACACATATGTATACGTAGCGGAAGAGTCGGAGCCAGGCTGAGCCAAAGTCGGCGCATTTTCCACATAGCCTGCATTAACTAGCCGTCTAACTGATTACTGTTGTTTTTTTTTTTTGTTTTTTTTTGTCTTTTTTTTTATTTTATTTTTTTATTATTGCTTATGTTTATTTATTTATTTTTTTATTTTTTTATTTTTTCCACAATGTCTTGTTTTTTAAAAAATGTATGATGACTATATGCTCTGTAAGGTGACCTTGGGTGTCTTGAAAGGCGCCTCTAAATTAAATGTATTATTATTATTATTATTATTATTATTATTATTAATAGAGTCATTTTTTTGTTTTTATAGTTTTTTATAGCTGCTAGGCGTAAAGAGTTCACCTTTCAAAGCGGGATGTTTATTGCGGGGGAGGAGCCACGGCGGCAGTCGTGATCGTAATTTCCGGTTAGTGCACCACGGAGTACTCGATTTGGAACAGCACTCACATCTGAAAAATTAACGTAGTAGATAGTACGGATAGTATACTTCCTTTAAGTATACTCATGGAAGTACAGGTATTGGAACACGGCAGCCTTAACAGCATAGCCTATTTGTATAATAAGGGAAATAATTACTTTTCCAAAGCCAAAACTTACTTTATTTTTCAAGTTTTACAAAGAAGAAATCTAAAAATCATTGTACAAGATACACATTTGTGTGTGTGTGTGTGTGTGTGTGTGTGTGTGTGTGTGTGTGTGTGTGTGTGTGTGTGTGTGTGTGTGTGTGTGTGTATATAGAGAGAGAGAGAGAGAGAGAGAGAGAGAGAGAGAGAGAGAGAGAGAGAGAGAGAGAGAGAGAGAACAACAACGTTACGACCTCGAGTGTGATATTGCTTTTATACAACAGTTATACTATTAAAATGTACTGTAAGCGTCTTAGAGTACCATATTAAGCGCTATATAAATTGTATTTATTATTATTATTATTACTGTTAACAATAATAATTGCTCATGCGCACGAACGTTAATCTATTGAAGCGTGTTCCAGAGTACGATAGTCCGACTTTTTGCGTGCTACACAGAACGAAATGTAAACCAATGCTTTCTGAATTGGAGTGTTGTCAGACAATGAAGGTGCTCCACAAAACGGTACGAGAGGGAGAGAAAGAGAGAGAGGGAGGGACAGAGAGAGAGAGAGAGAGAGAGCGCACTGATATAGAGCAACAACGTTATGACCTCGAGTGTGATATTGCTTTTATACAACAGTTATACTATTAAAATGTACTGTAAGCGTCTTAGAGTACCATATTAAGCGCTATATACATTTTATTTATTATTATTATTATTACTGTTTACAATAATAATTGCTCATGCGCACGAACGTTAATCTATTGAAGCGTGTTCCAGAGTACGATAGTCCGACTTTTTGCGTGCTACACAGAACGAAATGTAAACCAATGCTTTCTGAATGTGAGTGTTGTCAGACAATGAAGGTGCTCCACAAAACGGTACGAGAGGGAGAGAAAGAGAGAGAGAGAGAGAGAGAGAGAGAGAGACCGCGCTGATATAGAGCAACAACGTTATGACCTCGAGAGTGATATTGCTTTTATACAACAGTTATACTATTAAAATGTACTGTAAGCGTCTTAGAGTACCATATTAAGCGCTATATACATTTTATTTATTATTATTATTATTACTGTTAACAATAATAATTGACAATAGATTGTGATTTGTTTTTTATTTTTCGGGGGGGGATGCCTGAGGACAGTAGGGGTGTACACTAGACATAAATAGGATGCAAACTCAGGAGAAGGAAATTGTTTTAAATAACCCTGCCTCGTTAAATCAATGAGCTTGGTGTTTTGCTTTAAAAAATAGGTTATAGAAGAGGTCTAAACTGCAGAAAATAAAAACATCCAAGCTGCCTTTTAAGGATACCTTGGAATATCTGTCTATTTTTTAACCATCGGACCCTAGTTTACCAAAAAAACAAGACAATTGACTGCAATAATCCAAAATCCCATGGAAAACCCCGTTGGCTTTTTTTTCCCAGGGAATCCGGGTCGACGCTCACTTCCGGGTTGGCCAACATACGTCATCCCTCCACCACGCAACTGTAAAAACACATGTTCAAGTTGAATGAGAATAATAATAATACTTCTGCCATAGTATTTATTTAAGGGGGGGGGGGGGGGGGGGGCATACAAGTCTTTTGGTAATTTGTAGTGTTGATCAGCAGAGAAATAAATTGTCCGCAAAGACGGTGACGTCGCTTAGCAACGGAAGACGCTGGGGTAGACAAGTCACCGGACTACTACCCATGCAAGTGAACGGAGCGTTCCACGGCATTGAGAAGACCCGTGTAATAAAGCCCTATAATATTTCTGTTTATGGCATAGATTTCTCCTCAGATTAGGCCAATAAACCAATGATAATATAAAAATAAAAACGCTCGATAAAAGGACCGGCCCGAGGATAGTGGTGGGAAATATCGACCCGACCCGGCCCGCGTCGGGCTCGGGCTCGGGCAGAGAATCTAAATACTGACTGGAACTACTTAGCAGGTGTCTGTAGGCCTATATCAGGAGTTAATGCACGCCCTGCAGCCAATCAGAATCAGAGTATTCCCCCAGACCGTGGTCTAAACAATATTATTCACGAGTTATAAACAACCCCCTACACATTAATATTAATGATAACCCTGTGGAAATTGCCATAAGTGAGAGATACAATTTCGCACATTGAGCACACAGTTGTGTGACTCGTTTATTTAGTAAGAGAGAAACAGGAAATCAAAACGCGAAAGGTAAACAAATCCCGCATGGGCTCTGACGTCATGAGACGCTCGTAATCCTTAAAAGGGACAGCGATCCCTGAACCACCAAGATAGTAAACGACATGCCTAACACAATTGAAAGAACAACACATAACAAAATACTGTAGGTGAATTATGTTACACTCACTACAACCCATTAAATACGGTATGATTTCTAGATGTCATGGCAGCGTCCGCTTGCGACACTGGACTTGCGAGGCATCGACGCGGACTTTCATTCACATAGCCAAAAACAAGAGAATAGATGGCTAGATAAAATAAACATCACTACATACAATTCTTAAAAGAACAGATGAAGCAGCTACCCTTTTTTCCTTCGCGGTTTGCCTACAGAGCAGCGCACCTGCATTTAATATATCCATGAATTGTCACAATTTCTCAGAATCAAAGGTGAAAGTAGAAACGGGCGGCCAAAAGCTGTCATATTGTTAGTTATCACAGACAATTTTAAGTAGAAACGGGTGGCCAAAAGCTGTCATTTGTTAGTTATCACAGACAATTTTCAACAATGAATGATCTGTACGGAGCTCCTTAAGGGACATTAGGGAGAACGCTCCCGGACGGAACCTTAGTTTGGAAGTCGTTCTTAGTTTCACGACAAATACTTCCAATTGAAATACAACATTTAGAAAATACGTGTCCCTGATCACGTTTCAATAGATTAAATAACGTGACAGTGTCACGTATTTTTTCGTGAGACCAGTGTGCATGGATTGAATTGCGTGTGTCTCACGCCGAATGCATGAGACTTGAGAGACCTGTACTTACGTGACACAAACCAGCACCGCAAACGTTCTCACCCGCTTGAGATGACGTCTTTCTTTATAGGTTCATGGGTCTGATGCGCCGATTTCCCATGCTGATATTTCCGGAGATTCTCGGGCATCTTCGACAATTTGGCTATAGATTGTCTCATTACACGCTAAATAATAGAATTATAGCCTAATTATATATATAGCCTATATATATATATATAGGCAATATATATAATTAGGCAATATATATATATAGCATTTGTGGTTTTGGCATAAACATAACTAGGGTTCACTGTACTATCTGCGCACACCCTTTCTGAAGCCTCTCTCTCGCTTTCTCTCTCTCTCTGTCCCTCCCTCTCTCTCTTTCTCTCCCTCTCGTCCCGTTTTGTGGAGCACCTTCATTGTCTGACAACACTCCCATTCAGAAAGCATTGGTTTACATTTCGTTCTGTGTAGCACGCAAAAAGTCGGACTATCGTACTCTGGAACACGCTTCAATAGATTAACGTTCGTGCGCACGCAATCGCGTGATACTGGGTTGGTGCGACACAGAGCCAATTTTGAGGCAGGCCTAGCCAACATGAGATTCTACTATCATCCTTACCTCCCTTCTCCTACTCCCAATCATTTCCTCTTCTCTTTCGCTCTCCACACCTCCAAGCCTAGTTACCCTAAAGAGGATGGTGAATTCACTTAAACCAGCAAAGGCTGCTAATGCATATTTGTTACAGCTTGCCAACACCTTTACTGTCACTGGCATTTGTTAATTTGTGAATCAGGCCTCTCTCTCTGTCTCTCGCTCTCTCTCACACTAAGCAGCACCAAATACAATCTTGACGATTTTTGTAGTGCTGTGTGTAGTGTAGCCACACGGTTGCCCCATTCTGAACTTGAACACGCAGTTAATTTCCTTTCCTAGCTCCTCTTGTTTATGTTGGTAGCGTAGCCATGTCATGCCACGTTGTCAATATTGGATACATGGAGCAGAACATAGGGGGTCATATGTCCGATACTTTTTGGAAACGTTTTCTTCATAAATAAATTCCTTAGTATTAGCTACATGGGTATGCCGTCTTTCAGAACCTTTCTTTAACTGCACTAAAGAGAGAAAAACGAGTGCATCCAGCACTTCTGAAAATTCAATTCCGAATGCATCTCTGTCCCCAGCACATTTAAAACCAAACTGCCCATGCATTTAGATCTAATGGGGAACATTTCGGAACATTGAGACGTCGGCATAATGAGGCGTTGGAATTACGGAATGGGGCCGGGGCCAACGTCATCTAGCTGGCTTATTACATAGGTAACACATAGCTAATGATGCTGCTCGCTAGAGAAGCGACAACAACCCACGAAATTTGAGAGACACTATCAAAAGCTTCATAACTTACCTGTGTTTTCGATCGCAACACGCCACTCATTTGCTGTTGTTGATGTTTTTGATTCCGTGGTCATGTAAAAAAAGACGGTTGATGACCAATGCATTCGAGTCACCGTCACCGATCCGCACGTGCGGGGACGAATCAAATCATGGATCTATCCCATTGGCTAGCTAGCCCGAACAGCCATATTCTCATTGGCTGTAAGAGCTGAAGATGGAATCGGATTGAGTTATTTAGGATGTGCGGCGCGCACTATGTGCAGAGATGCGTTCAGGGAACGGAGTGTACTTCAGGGAAAACCTAAGTGTTCTACCCATAGAAATATTGAATTGCTATATCCCTATTCCCAGCGATTTATTGGGGGGGACATTTTGGTCATATCTGAACATTTGGGGGGACTTGTACCCCCCAATGTATATGGCCGCTACGCCTATGGCTCAAGCAGAACTGGGCTTGCCTACTCATCAGTTGATCACAGACACCCCTACCAGGTGGGGCTCTCTGCAACAAATGATTGAATGGGTCATAGAGCAGAAGAAGGCTCTCTCACAGGTCCTCCATGCCGACAAGAAAACGGGACATCTGGTCCTAACTTGGCAGGATTTGGATGTTCTGGCGTCCATGAACAAGGCATTGAGTCCTCTCATGGAGTTTACGGATGCTTTGTCTGGGGAGCTGTACACAAGTGTTTCCTACTTGAAACCGGTCCTCCATCTTTTTAATAACCAGATACTCAAGCCTCAGACGTCATGACGACACTCATCTCACCACGACCATAGAAGCAGGCATTCTAAACTACTTAAATGAGAAGTATGATGACCAGACCACCGAGGACCTGCTTGACATGGCTTCTCTTGTTGACCCTCGGTTCAAAACCACATACATTAAAGAAGAGAGGGTGGACTACATGAAGGCAAAAGCTGCTGCAGAACTGGAGAGCCTGGTGGCTGAAGAGGCAGCCTCCCTTCCATCAGCTGCAGCTGCTAGAGATGAGACAGAGGTTCCTGC
The DNA here is from genome assembly GCF_026213295.1 of Gadus chalcogrammus. Classification (NCBI taxonomy): domain Eukaryota; kingdom Metazoa; phylum Chordata; class Actinopteri; order Gadiformes; family Gadidae; genus Gadus; species Gadus chalcogrammus. The sequence continues at coordinate 27,439,730 of NC_079419.1, read as the reverse complement.
TAAGAAGCAAAAGAAGAGTTTGAGCAGCTACTTCAAAAAAGCAGCAAAGCCAAACGGCCCCTCAGTCAAGCAGAGAGTCCATTGTAAAGAAGCTCAACCTCTATCGCCAACTGCACTGTAAAAACGAAAACTTAAAATTGTTGGTCTCATTATGATTTCTGAGTAAAATGAATATAAACATTAAGTATACGTCAACTGTGCAGTGCAATTTAGTCCAACCAACAATGTTGAGTTTTGGGTCAAGAGTTGGGCTCACTGTAGTATTTTTGTTAGAAAGACACACGGGTTTAAGTCAGACTCGGTCTGAGGCTGGGCCAACTACGGTGTACATGCGCATTTTGACACTTTGGAAAAAACGGGTTTTTAACAGAATTTTCAGGGGTTTCACCTACATTCCTGCAAGTCGTGGGTCTTCGCTACGTATCACAAAACACAGTTCCATGTTGGAACTGTGTTGTGAGCCGCACAGGTGCTTTTACAGGTTATGCATATTTGTGTTTGACACGGCCTCTTCAGACATGTCAGGGATGTTGTTGCTGTTGTTACAATTGTTACAATTGTTATGCACTGCACAATGACATGTTTACAAGATGGTAAATATTGTGGCGACTCCTACCCCCCGGGGAGTCTGGGTATTCGTGATGCCGGTTGGGAAAAAGGGGTTTATTGCCTTTTGTCAATTTGTTTCTGTTAGGTTAAGTGGGGTTAACGGGTTTGGGGTCTTTATTGTTTGTGTGTTGTTTATTGTGTGTAGTGTTGCCGCCACCGTTACCGAGACTTGCATGTCCGTTGGTTGGGTGTGCGGTGCGCTGTGTGTTGTGGGTGTTAAATAAAGGCAGCTCTCGGGTCGTGCGGTCACCGTTTAACCTGGGCTCCCGTCTCGTCCTTCCCGCACTGCTCGCCACAATGTGTTTGAAAGTATTTGACCATAATGTCAAACTCGTTCTGCACTTTGGTTTGTTGCATTTAGACAGCGATTCTCTGCTGCTGAACTAGCTACATGTTGCTTGTTCTATTGCTGTCTGGCATTCAGAAATGTAAAATGGAATGTTTCCAATTATTACTTTTAATAAAGTGAACTTAAAACTTGTTTTGTATTCTTTGAAAATGAAATTTTAAATGTTATTAACCTTAATTTGAAATATTAAGTTGACAACCCTGACTTACTTTTTTGAGTTTTGTCAAATATAAAAATCTTAGTTGGTATAACTAACTTTCAAGTTTGTCTAAAGAAGAAAATGTAATTATACAAACAAAATAATATTAGTTGATGGAACTTTTTTAAAACTCAAGATCTTTTGTTGGGCTCAAAACTGTATTGCACTAAGTTGCCTTGCAATTTCGAGTTTTCTCAACTTTTTATTTTTTACAGTGTGGAGGCTGGTCCAGAGACAAACCCACTGGAATGGTGGAGGCAGTATGAGGCACATTTCCCACTACTGGCCAAGCTAGCAAATAAATACTTGTGCATCCCTGCCACAAGTGCCCCATCAGAGCGGGCGTTCAGTACAAGTGGGAAGATTGTGACATGACAGAGGTCATCACTTAAACCAGAAAGAGTTGACCAGCTTGTATTCCTGGCTCTCAACCTGTAAAACTAACTCCCTGAGATTCGGCATTTTGAAACATTGTTGCACTTTGGTAGTTTTCATAGAATGCTATAATTCAAACTTGAAGGAGTGTTTTGTTTACTTACTCTATTCTATATATTGTGGCAGACGCCAGGGAGGGGTGGTGATTGAGGGGAGGTACGTGGCAGCATGCTGGCTCCACCCCCAAGCTTTACAGGGACTGCCTCCCTTAACGATGCAAGCCTGAGGTGCATTAGGCAGGAGTGCTAGGGGATAAAAGGGAGCATGCAACCACATGAACGGGGCCTACCATGGAGTGCCTCTGCGTGAGCCTCTGCGAACTGTGTGTGGCCAAAGAGAGCAGGAAACCTGAACATTTACAGATTATTTGTGTACCAACCGCTTTGTGTGAGAACCCTCCCGGTGACGACCCCTGGACTACGGAATACGGACTACGGACACTGGATTACCCTTTTCCCCACCCTGGTGACATTTATTCATCTTTTCTGAATAAACCACCTTATTGAACTGCTCTCTGTGTGTGTGTATCATTTGACTTGGTGGCGTGGAAACCCCACACCCACTGGCCCGCTACAATATTTAATACAAAGTTATGTTAAAGACTATTGGTATGGTTGGTTTTAATATTTTTGAAAACCAACCAAAAAAGGTCTATTTACCTTTTTATATTTATACATTCATATTTTATATTTTGTTACATCAACTATTCATTGAATTTACACTAAATGTGCTATATCGTGATATATATCGCTATCGGGATATGATATTTTGGTCATATCGGCCAGCCCTAAGTATGTGTACAGGTCGCAACATTACTTCACCATGAACTGAAACGTATTGGTTATAATAGGCCACAACCTTAAATTGGCCAAAACAAACATAGTGTCTGTGCCTCATATTTTTGCTCATTACAAGGATACATAGAATGATCTTTAAGAGACGGCCTCGATGGTTCTTGGAGGGGTTGTGGGGCCAACAGTGCAGGTTTTCAGCAGTTGAAAGGTCGGTTGACCTAGCTGGTCATACTTGTATACACGCCTGGGCTGTCTGGCTCCTCTTCAGTGTTCACCTCAGGTATGAGCAGCTCCTCGGCTCTCTCTCCCGGTGTCTCTCTCTGAGGGCAGCATTGCTGTGCTTCTGCATTAAGGGGGAGTTTGGCTTCTTTCGCTGCAGCCCAAACATGATATTCCTCCTCATCAGCGCCGTCTGTTTCTGTCAGGTCATATTTGGCTTTCTGATTTTTCTTCACCTCCTCTTCAACCAGGTAGGGACACGGCAAGAGAAGGTTACGATGCAACACTCGTTTTCTCCCTGTGCCTTGTACAGGCTCGACTGAATATACATGGCTGTCAGGTAGGGCTGAACGATTTGGAGAAATAAGCTACTTGCCCCCCCCTCGGTGTTAAGTTTCTCACCAGGACATAATCACCTGTTTTGAGAGTTGAGCTCCATGCACGCTGATTGTAGTTTCTCTGTCCTCGTTTTGCACACTTTTTCATGTTTTGCATTGCAATATAATGCATAGCTTCTCTCCATTTATCCCTCTTCTGCCTTTTTTGGGAACAATAAATCGATTGGCAGTGTTGGCTCACGCCCAATGAGGAGGAAGAATGGAGAACCCTGTCGCTTCATGTACTGTCGAGCTGTAGGCATGGACTACCTTATTTAAGTGTTCTTTTCCACTTGGGCTTCTGGATCTCCTCCAGTGCGCGAAACATTCACAGCAGAGTCCTGTTAAAGCGTTCTGCCGGGTTGCCTTGAGGATGGTATGGGCTTGTGCGGGAATGGCAAATGCCACATTAACCTTGGAGTTTGCGAAAGAGGTTTATTTTCAAACTCTTTTCCTTGGTCGTGGTGGATCCTGGATGGGAAGCCGAAACGCATGATATAGTCATCATAGAGTTTTCTGGCCGCTGTCTTCAAGGATTTCTCCTTGGTTGCATATGCGCATATTTTGTAAAATGGTCCACAACTATGAGAATATACTCTTCCCCTCCCCTTCTCCTCTCCAAGTGTACATAGTCGATTTAAATCATCTCGAGAGGTGCAGAGGTCTCAATGTTTTGGAGTGGTGTCCTGGTTGTCCTGTTAGTTTTTTTCCTTTTTACACATTGACACACATGGGAAACATAGTGCTCTGCTTCCTGTCTCATCTTAGGCCAGAAAAAGAGTTCCCTAGCGAGAGCAACCATCCGATCTAAACCTTGTGGAGGTGTTTGTAGATGAGGGGCTTTAAGGACTCAGGAACCACCAGCTGTGTTCTGGACACTGTCTCTCTCTTGAGGATCCCCTCACTGTCAATCTTCAGACGGGGCCACTCTCTGATGAGTTGTCTCACAGCTTCATTCTCTGCTAGCTTGTGTTTATGTTTTAGGTATGCATGTGTTTTTTTCAGGGCCAGGATTCTGCTGTTGGCTGGGTCTGCGTTTTGGGCAGCTCTGATGTCTTCCACTGCAAGAGGCTGAATTGACTGGCAGTGCATCTATATTACAGGTGGTAGCAGAGAACCAATTAATTTCTCCCGTACTTTCTCCCTTTAGAGCTTTTCCGATGGCGTCCATAGCTTTCTCTTGAAACTCCTCTGTGCATTCCTGCATAACGTCTTCCATGGGCTTTGGTCGCCGGGAGAGGATATCCGCATCTCAATTGGATGATCCAGGCCTGTACTTGAGAGTGAACCTATAATCTGCCAGTTCCGCCATCCAGCGGTGTACTGTGGCATTGAGTTTTGCCGACTTGGTGACATACGTCAGTGGATTGTTGTCACTGTACACAGTAAAATGGGGTGCATGTAACAGATAGTCACGAAAGCACTCTGTTACGGCCCATTACAGTGCCAGGAATTCCAATTTGCCAGAGGGTAACTTGTCACTGTCTGTCAATGTCCTGGATCCGTACGCGATCTGAGTGCTCCTTTTTGGACGTTGGTATCAAACAGCACCCAGGCCCTCTTCTGAGGCATCCGTATGCAGGATGAATGGTTTTTCCGAGTCTGGATATAGAATCGAATAGAAAGCTTTATTGTCATTGTACAAAGTACAACGAAATGCAATGAGCAGCTCCTTAAAAGTGCACACATGTTATCGAATATATAATATATAATAATATACAAAAGCAATATATAATAAAAAATAAAAATAAAAGATTAAATACACAGTAAAACTTAAATACACAGTAAAGACCACAAACAGACAACAAACATCAGTGCAGATCTGAGTTCAGTATGGTGACAGCTTTGGGAAAGAAGCTGTTCCTGAGTCTATTTGTTCTGGCATATATGGACCAGAAGCGCCTGCCAGAGGGCAACAGGTTCAAGAGATGGTAGCCGGAGTGGATGGTGTCCTTCAGGATGCCTCTGGCCCTGCTGAGACAGCGGAAGCTGTAGATGGTGCTTAAGGAAGAAAGAGGGCAGCCAATAATTCTTTGTGCGACGTTTGCCACCCTCTGCAGTCTCTTCCTGTCGACCTCCGTACAGCTGGAGTGCCACACTGACACAGCGTAGGTCAGCAGGCTCTCGATGGTGGAACGGTAGAAGGTCACCAGCAGCTGTGTGTTCAGATGCTCCCTCCTGAGCACCCTCAGAAAGTGTAGCCGCTGCTGGGCCTTCTTGACCTGCGCTGAGGTGTTGAGCGACCAGGAGAGATCAGCAGAGATGTGGGCTCCGAGGAATTTGAAGGACTGCACTCGCTCCACACCTTCACCATTGATGTACAGGGGGGCAGGGGCGGCTCTGTTCCGTCCGAAGTCCAGAATAAGTTCCTTGGTCTTGGTGATGTTCAGTGCCAGGTTGTTAGAAAAACACCACTCACCAAGTTTCAGGACCTCATCTCTGTAGGCAGCCTCGTTTCCCCCTGTTATATGGCCCACCACCGTTGTGTCATCAGCGAATTTGACAAAGATGTTCTCTGGGTGGGTGGGACTGCAGTCGGATGTGTAGAGGGAGTAGAGTAGTGGGCTCAGCACACAGCCCTGGGGAGAGCCAGTGCTGAGAGTGCGGGAGGAGGAGAGGTGAGGACCCAGTTTCACCTGCTGGGGTCGGTTGACCAGAAAGTCTTTTATCCAGGAGCAGGTGGTTGGTGGCCCCAGTGTTAAAAGCTGAGCTGAAGTCAATGAAGAGCATCCTGACGTAGCTCCCCTCTTTCTCCAGGTGAGTCAGCGCTGATTGGAGGGCGATGGCTATTGCGTCGTCGGTGGATCTGTTAGTCCGGTATGCAAACTGGTGTGTGTCCAGGGTGGGGGGGAGACAGGCTTTGATGTGTCTCAAAACCAGTTTCTCAAAGCACTTGGTGATGAATGGGGTGAATGCCACGGGGCGGAAGTCATTGAGGCTGGTAGTGGGTGACTTTTTATGGATTGGGATGATTGTGGCAGATTTCAAGCAGGATGGGATAACGGTATGCCATAATAGGTGTGTTTGTCAGCTGATTAATTAACTTACTCAGTATCTCTTGATGGGTTTCTGTCCACTGGATTGGGTGAGATGGTGGTAACTGAGCAGCTTGTCGACTAGACCCCATTTTCTTTTGAGTGATCTTTCGTCCTGTCTTTGGCTTGGCTAGCAGCTCACACAGAAGCTTAGCTTTCCTGGAGAAGTCTGGTATTTAGCCTGTAGTAACTGAGGAAACCCATCAGCTTCCTCCCCTCTCGTATTGTAGTTGGCGTCAAATGTCTCAGGGCTTGTACTGCTTCCACCTCTCCAGGATTCATTGTGTAGCCCTCTGCAGAGATTACTCGACCCAACATAACACACCTCTGGTTTGAAAAAGTCACATTTCTTCGCCCTTAACTTTATTCCACACTGCTTTTGTCGCTGCAACACCTGCCTCACGTGTTGGGTATGTTGCTCGAAGCTGTGGCTGAAAACAAGCACATCGTCCAAGCAGTGGCGGAGCCAGGAAATTTCCATTGGGGTGGCCAGGATGGGGCCAGTGATAATTTTTGGGTGGCAAGCATGTGTCTCACCAGGAGATGCAGAGCTATTTAAGACACATACAGCAAACATCTCAACATTATTCGGAATTCAGATGAAGGTGCAATAGAAAAGTATTCAATATATTTAAATTGTTCTTATACCTAAAGGCAAAGTAACAAAGAAGCTAAAACTTAAAAAAGAATATACACTTATTCTGTATTCATACTTGTTTTTAAACTGTGTTGATTTACCGATTGCTATTTGTGTTTTTATTTGTATTGTACGACTGAGTCGAACAATGGTTGTACAGATATGCATTGACAGCAAGGTATTCTATTTTATAGTAGAGATGTCCTCAGTTTATGGCGACAAGCCAAGTCAATTCTCTCAGTGTATCATCAGGAATACAAAACAAGGATACAAAATTAGAAGTGCAATGTTTTTTTAATCAAGTCTGATCACAATATGGATTTATCTTTAAATAACAAAAAGTATAAAATACTGAGCTAATGTATAGAAATATGAAAATAAATAAAATAACATCCTGAATACAATTTGCTGAATTCCAACAAATGTAAATATGACAAGCATTAACAGCCTGTTTAAATAAGCAGTGTCAATTTTTCTTCAATTCGATTCATAAACATCTATCAAACATATAACAAACATCATATTCACAATGGGTATTAGGCGGACTCTGCAAGATTAGATTCAAGTTTGAGCCACATTTACACATATCAGACAGAGAATCCAAACAGTGACATCTCATTAAAACTGAACACTTCAAAGACTGTCCTTAAAGATCTATCGGTTCTTGATTTGGAAATGTCTGTTTGAAAATGGAAAAAAAAGGCATATTCAATTATTAAATTACAGCAGAGATTAATAACAATCAAGATAAACTCATACATTGGAGTGTACTATCCCATGTTACATCTAATTGATTATCTGAACACTATAATCTGCTTAAAACGTTATAGATTTGAGGCCATTCATCCAACTCTACTCCAGTTGAGGACGGTGAGTGGTAT